>NC_051176.1:194531732-194572641 GCF_013339695.2 Rhipicephalus sanguineus
AATTCGAACCGAATTCAAATAGTATATATCACATATTATAATGAAAAGTGAGCATATTTGTCATGACCCAACCAACCTGCACAACATTTTTTTTAAATTGTAACAAGGCATGTGCAAATGTCATTCTTTTTGGTTCAAAGGAAGTGGAAGCAACTTTTAATAGTAGCAGGATTTGGCTTTTGGTAGAATGCAAATAATAATATGTTGCGTTTTAAAATTTACTATACTTGGAGCATATAAGCCGGTATAACAAGTTCTTAAACTTAAAAAATGATGAATCGATGTCGAATATGTTCATTTAACCTTAAAGTGAGGCTTCACGGCAGTGCGGATTTTTTTTTTGAGAAGTGTATTCACTGTATACCATCCCTCCGCTGCAGTGAAACTACCTTTACAGGAAGTTACAAGTGGACAGTGCGGATTTTTTTTTGCAAAGGTGTATTCACGGCACAGCGTCCCTCCACTGCAGTGAAACCACCTTTACAGGGGGGTCATAGGCGGACTAATATACACCTATTCGTTCATTTCGAATACTTCGAAATTTTCAATAATTTAAATACTCTATTATTCGTTCAAACATTTGAAGTGCTCGAATATTCGCACAAGCCTACAAAAACACATTTTATTTCCAAAAGTCAGTAAGTTTGCTTTGGCGGTAGTCAGTGACAGCGGCACTGCGCTGTCACCAGTACCGTCATCAAGTGCGCCTACAGGCGAACCTTCTTCCGGCTCCGCTGGATCAGCGCGGATCAGCGCAGAATTGTGGACAGCGAGCTGCACGCAACGCCGAATTCTTCGGCGATGTCCATTTTTTTCCTGCCCTTTTCCACCTCACTGATGATTGCAGCCTTATCTTCCAGCGTGATGAAATTCCGCTTTTCCGTTGGAGGCAGCATCTTCACAGGCAGCGAAATCGGACGAAGCAATCGCAACACACAGTTCACATTAAACCAAGCGACCAAGCAAACGCTCCACAAATGGCACACACACGCGACCATGTGCGCACAAAGCCGACAAAGCCAACCAAAGAGCCAAGCCAACGAACAAAACTCCATGAGGAATCTGGATTTGGCTACGTAGTCCGCAATAACGAGCAGGTGTTTCGGCAAGCCATCATCATTGTCGCCAGCTTTATGTTTCTTTGTAAACAATGATGGCGGCTGCTTCTCAAGTGCGCTGTAGCAATAGTTTTCCGCAATTGAAGTGTAGCATGAATGCATTTCAGCAGTTTTCAAATCTAGTTAATGTTGCGAGAGTAGATTATTTGCGCACTCGTGTTTCAAAAATTTCGTTAATGAGGGACTGCGGTATTAATATCTTTCGTAGTGGCGAGTTACAAAATGCATTGACTCCTATGGGCGTTCGCCGGTGCTCTGAAAATATTTCGTTGCGGTGAGAATTTCGTTCCCTCGGGATTTCGTTATCGCGGGTTTCGACTGTATACTAGAACTGTGCGAGTAGCAAAATTTTGAGTGCGAAGTGAATTCGAATAATAAATGTGAGTGCAAATCGAATTGAATATTTTTCGAATAGTTGTCAAATATTTGCCAAATATTTTTTTTAATACTTCGAAATGAAATTACAGAAGAAAAAGTTGCAGAGCATCTCTAAGCATATTCTTATGAGACAGCAATATGAAAGTGTTTCTTTTGGCTAGGTTGGTGAAGCGCTGGAGGGTAATGTTCCCTGCCCTGTATACTAGAACTGTGCGAGTAGCAAAATTTTGAGTGCGAAGTGAATTCGAATAATAAATGTGAGTGCAAATCGAATTGAATATTTTTCGAATAGTTGTCAAATATTTGTCAAATATTTTTTTTAATACTTCGAAACGAAATTACAGAAGAAAAAGTTGCAGAGCATCTCTAAGCATATTCTTATGAGACAGCAATATGAAAGTGTTTCTTTTGGCTAGGTTGGTGAAGCGCTGGAGGGGTAATGTTCTCTAGTTGCCTTATCGAGAATGAGGCAATGCAGAGGCTGAATTGTATTTATTTACATGATTTGGTGCAACCAATGTGGTGTCTGCAACACTTTACACGTGAAAGGAAAAGACGCTCAATCTCTCCTCTTCCTCCAACTTCTGGGGAGGCTCAACTGATGTGGCAGACAAGGGCGTGCTCCTTTTGAGTCCGGAGTTCCTAATCTGCCTCATAGATGTCAATGTATATCAACATCTGAAGAAACTCTTCGGCGTCCGATTTTTCGGACTTTCTGCCCAAATTTCAGGTCCGAAACGGCATGAATTAAAGCCCCCACCTCTGCCGCGTCTATAGATAATCTCGTAGGTTTGAACCAGCGCTTTCGTGAGTTGAGTGAGTTTGCGACCGTAGCAGAGTCCGAAAGGCAGCTTTGCCGCAATGCCAGAGTGGTGAACATATCGAAAATCTGAAGGGGCCAGTGTCACGGCGCAGTGCGGCGATGTCTTTACAGATAAGCACCGGAAATGCACGGAGGCGTGATGGCAGCAGGTGGCAAACGCGCCCAACCCTTATGATAAGCATCTTCAGCTAACACTCATGGCACTCAGTAGTACATGTGGCCCAGCGCAGTATGCGTATAACCCGAACGCACCGCGCTGCCGTTCATGCTGCCTCTTTGTGCGAGACCGCTAAGTGCGCCGCACGTGTTGCCTTCACAAACAAAATCAGCTCGCCAGCACCGCGCCCTTGAGCGATCGGGAACGGAGTAGCTATGTCATAACTAGGCCTATCAGAACGAACGCTATCACGGCAAACGCGTGCATATGGTACAGAAGGCGCCCCGGCAGTGACGGCGTCAGCTCGGTTCGCGATGTGCTGCACACCACTAGGAAAGATCGGCTTCACGTGGCAGTAAACGCTGCGTATCAGCAAAGATTCGGCGATGAGGGTGTGCGCGCATTGGGGAAAGCTGGACGAGTCATCCACTCTTCCACCACAGTCTTTGCATTCCACGTCATCATTTCCAAACGCTCCATGCGTGAGAGCCGTAATCTATTCCGCGCTTTGCTGGTACCAACAGTGCTCATCACGAGACGCTAATTTGCAATTAACGGTTGGCACGTAGTTAAGCGGGATTTGCGGCAGGTACCGAATGTATTCACGAGAGCCTGGGCACGCACCAAAATGCCTGATAAGTGTACCGGGGGCATTAAAGCTATTTCGGATGTGGCTGTGGTGATTTGACTGCATGAACAGAATAAAAAAGCATGAACTCGTTTTTTCGGACTATTTTGCGGTCCCAAGAGAGTCCGAAAAAGCGTACGTTGACTGTATTTATCTTTCGTAAGTTCGAATAGTTCGAATAGTCAAATTTCGGTGCGAATCAAATCGAATAGCAAACACTGTTAGAAAAATATTTGAAATTGGAAGATTCGCACACCCCTAAAATATACCCCTTGTCGCCGGCACTTTTTTTGAACGCTGGTCTGGGCTTCATGCTGTTGTGTTTGCAGTGGCTAAATATTGAAGAAACTGCGACAGGATTCAGCATTCTTTTAATTTTCAACGGCATTTGGGCGAAGAGATACCGGTGGTACACAAAGTCATCCTTGAAGTGCACCGCACAAAGCACTGCACTCTTTGATAGCTCTCATTCCTTTCATGTCGCTGCAATAGCGCGCAGGTTTTGGAGCTTTACATTTTTCGGGAAAGCGTAAAAGCTGGCCCCGGCCGTGACATACGTGTTCCAGCCGCCTACGGCCATGCATTTCGTTGGCATTGTACTACAAAGGATTTGAAACACTTCTGAATTAGCCACTCCTAGAGGGTCGTCACACAGAAAAAGAAGGGATGCAGCTGCAGGTAGTACGGCTCATGAGCGACTGTGGGCTGGGATTCGCGTCATTTCCGTTTGTGTCATATTTGCCCGGATGCACTGCCAGAGTGCCGCGTTGTCTTCTAGCTGACAATTAGAGCATCGGTTTTAAATTAAATACCTGACTGGAAGATTTTTTAATGTCGTTATGATTACTTACCCAACATATACTACACATTCTGATCCAATTCTGTTCAAATCAAATTTCGTTGCAGTTGTTGGCCTTTAAAGTTATGCTTTGCTTTACTATATTTGTTTTTTGTTTTTGTTTTTTAAGTAGTGATGAAGTATTTTGAAATTTCATGCAGGCTGAAAGAAGACTACCTGGCTGCTGTGGAAGGCATCCAGAAGTATTTGGTTAGGCGTTCAGAGCCGAACAAGTTGCTTTTTATTGGAGAGCTTGTGCGTGGCCGCACCTTCTACCCAAAAAATGGTATGATTAATTAAAATTACATTTCAGGAAATTGCAGTAAGAGAGCACAGCAGATGTTGAACTTCAGCATGAAACACATGCACAGTAAAACCTCGTTAATTCAAAGTCACTGGGACTGTGAAAAACCTTTGAATTAAGCAGGTTTTCGAATTAATGAAATATACAAAAAGCGGGATGCAAGGAATTTTGAATTGCTGAAAGTAATCGGAAGTGGTCGTTTGCTGTGCCTGCTAGTCTGTGGCTCCAGGGGTTATGTTTTCCAGCAATACTGGGTCCCACTTTTGTCGCAAACCTGGGGAAATGGCTGGCTTCACTGCTGTCAGCGAAAAAAAAAGAATGCTTTGTGGTTAGCTAAAATGCGCGCCTGTGGAAAAGGTGTGCTTCACTGCATCGCGGTTGTGGCACGCGGGCAGCCTGTCACCTGCTCCTTGCAGCGTCAGCGCGGCAAGATGACACCATTCGTTCATTTTTTCTGGTAAAATAAAGATTTTAATAATGGCCAGTGCGACGGCATTCACGATGTGTTCTGGCTAGAAAACATGGTCATTGAAGTTTTCGAACTGAGTTTTCGAAGCAGGCGTTGCAGGCAAGAACTGCGCCAGCAATGCAAGTGCGCAAATTGCCAGAGCAACCGCCAGTTGGCAGGTTCGCATAAATCGTGATTTTCGTCAGACTATCCTTCATTATTTTTCTTTTCCCAGAAAGAATGGGTAAATCATGACGCGCTGACGTTGCGAGAAGCATGTGACACGCTGCCCACGTGTCACCGCTGTGTTGCAGTGAAGCGCATCTTCTTTTCTGCAGGCACACGTTTCAGCTGACCACGAGACCGCTTTTTCTTTCTCTCTTTTTTTTTTTCGCTTGAAGCAGCGAGGCTCGGCTGCTTCACCTATCACTCATTAGTACCGCCACATTGCACTGCCTTGTGGCTCCTAAGGACTGTCGTTTCCGTGGATTTGCTGCGAAATCGGGATCGGGAATTGGCACATGGCACCCAAAGTTCTCGAATTAACCGGGCGGGTGCTGACCACCACTTCAAATTATCCACTCAAATTTACATTACAGAATATGGGACCACAGGAACCATTCTAATTAAGCGAGATTTCGAAATAACCGAATTCGAATTAATGAGGTTTTACTGTAAATGTATTTAACCGTTTTCTTAATTTTTAGGGGTGGTAAATCGGTTGAATTCGCTTTCAAATGAATGTTGTGTCATAGTCAGTTACGGGTGCAATCATTATGTGGGAAGGAAAAAAAGTAACTAAATTTGGGTGACAAAATTCAGAGGTGTGATCATTATGGAAATAAAGACAGTATGGACCATGGCATGGAAGCTTCCTAAGATTACACCATATTACAGTATAGAAGGTTTTTCAGGTGCTTCTGCAGGCTAATCACTTATGGTCATGTGCAGCAGCCATAAAACCCTTGGTGTCTGCATGATTCAGCTAATAATACTCTGAATCCCTTTCTGCCTTTTTTTTTTTCTTTTCAGCATAAAGCCACTGAATAATTTCGCCACACTAGATGACATCGTGACTTACATGACAGATTTAGTAGTTTTCATTATGTGCGTTAGTAAATTGTTCATTTATTTATGCCTGCCTTTTTGTTTTAATGGTGAGCAACTTACAGTTTTGTGTCAAGAGATTTTTGGTTGCAACAAGAATAATTTTGTGATTGTGAGAATTTTAATTTTAAATATGAAGCTTGGACTTACAGAGGCACTGCAACACTTTTTGAACCTCGTCAGAATGTTGCTGATCTGTAGGCAAGGCTTCTATGAACATGTGACCCAAATATTATTGCGCTGCTTTCCACAGGGACATTTAAATTTATTGTTGAAAACAGCCGAAAATTGCTTACTCCCTCCTTTTAGATGTCATCCCAACTACACTGCAAGTGGGCCCAACATTGCAGCAAGTGGGTCAGACAGGTATTAGCTGCTTTCACGAATGGCACACCAGTGCATGATCTGGGAAGCCGCCTGTCATGCCGTCAAGTGCCATAGCCGTCACATGTAGGCGCTGCGCATGTATGAACCAGAAGTAGCAGCCAATGCATTGAAGAAAAAAAAGGGGGGGGGGGTGGAATGTGTGAGTCCATGCGCAGCAACGCAACTTTTGGGTGGTTCATCGCCCCCTTGCCATTCCCCACTGTGTAGATTCCAGTGCACTCATATAAATGAATGAAGAAAGAAAGTGCTTGACTCGCCCCGAAAACTCTATTTGTACCTGACAGATCCTAAAAGGTTTTGTGGCAGGAGATAACATTCTATGATAACTGAGGAAGGTGTTACAGGGCCCCTTTAAGGGAAGGCTTATAGTGTTTGTAAGACAAAGTTACATGAAAAAGAGCTGTGCTGACGTGTGATGATGATTGGAAGTCAAGTTTTTAGATTGGACCAGAGAGCACATTTGCTGCTACTGTGATGTAGTTGTATTGGTAATTGCAGGACCACTTGGTGTGCTATTTTCCTGGGACACTGATGCTGGGCCATGTTGTTGGAGGAATGCCACAAGCTCACATGGAACTTGCTTTAGAACTCATGGACACTTGTATACGCATGTATTCAATCAACCCAACGTTCTTGTCACCTGAGATTGCCCACTTCAACCTGAAACCACAGGGGACCCGTGATATCTTGATAAAGGTAACTGCGCTGTTCCCTTTATTCTTTAGTCTTCAGATTTAAGAAACAAGGTTTTTCTTTTTTCTTGAAACATTGAATAGGTACGTGGCATCACACATTTCATTTATGCTTGTGCAAATATTCAAGCTGTTCAGATATTCTAATGAATATTACAACATTTGAATTTGCTTTGACCCGAGTTTGAAGCTGCTGAAATTTCCAAGTATTTGAAATGAACAAATAAATGTACATACTTTCCCTCTTCTAATCTACCTGAAAGGGTGGTTTCTCATCAGTGTGAGGTCGCAATGCCGTGAAGTGGCCTTTTTGGGAGGCATTCGCAGTGCCCTTTCTGCGGCAGCGGGACACATACGTCCCACTTTTTCTTCTGTAGAAAAACTTTTCTCCCACATCAGCTGTCACATTTAGCCCTATGCTAAGTGGCTGCTATTTCTCATAAGTCTGTGTAAGCTCCAGAAAAATTGTTTTGCCGCTCTTTCCGAAGGCGGCAGTAGTGCCACAATGTCTGAAATTTGTTCTGCTTTTTGCAGCAGCTTCTGAATTTTCGCCCCGTTTAGATAGAAAAAATCCTGTCATTCAAAACACCAGATAGTCTTCTTTTTTTGTTGTTTTCTAGAGAGGCGATTTCAGCCTCCGGTCATCATGTGTTTATGTAGATTTGTGCAGTAACTTGACTGATAAGTACATCAAAACACAATCCTCTGCGAAATGGCCACACTCTTGGCTAAGCCTAATCACAGATAACTGCATGGGAATAATTTTTTTTTTGATATCATATACCTCTTGAAAAGTGGGCAGATATTCAGGGACAACATCAGCACTCGACCATTTCGACAGCGGAAGAAGGGACAACAGAAGTGACAAAGAATGATTGGTGTGGTGGTGAAGCAAGCTTTACAGGAACAGACCACAGCCCTAAGAAGACTTGTAAGGCGAATGTGCAAGCGCTGTTCCGCTGCTGGAAATGAGGTGCACACAGTGTTCTTCTGCACAACATCATAAGTTCTCTTCAGCGCCCCTTGTTCCGGCCGTTTCATTCCAAATACTCGGTGATGTCCCACATGAGTGCCACTTTTTTCCAGCAAAGAACTGGCTTTATTTTGATGAAATTTGTTTTATTATATTATTTCTGTGTAGTTTATACGTATGTACCATAGCCGGCTTTTATAACATCGTGTCAAAAATATAGGCGAACCTACAAAGGGTTAAGTCGCACCTCAAGGTGAAGTGTGCATATTGTCTGCATTGCGATTACATTTTAGAGCGGGTGATATGTCTAATATGGTAACTTTTAAAACGTAACATTTTTTTACTTGACATCATTACAACTAACCAGACTGCTGCGTGAAGTCACCCGAGTGTGTACTGTGGCCTGATGTCAAGGTATTGTCAATGTCGGTAGGTGCGCCATGGGAAAATTGACTTTAATATCAAAATAAAATGTCTTGTCAGCATTTGCAGAGTTTCACACTTGCTCAGAGCTGTCTCTATATACAGGAGATTTGTATGGCAGAGTAAACTCGCCTTCGAAAAAAGGTGTCAGTACCCCTTTAAGTCGCCGTAGTCGCACCGCTTGGCTAAAGTGTGCAGAGCTGTGATGAAATCTGTCATTGGTTCACCTTCGTCTTGTATACGGCAATTGAAGAGCGCTCTCTCATAGATGATGTAGGTATTTCTTGACAACGAGGTGGCTGTCAAAGGCTTCGATGACTTTGGAATACTTCTTCGCGTTGGCGGTTGTCAAGCAAAGTGCCGTGAAGACGTCTTCAGATTTGTCACCCATGATGTAGATCAATGAGTTGATTTGATCAATCAATCAGTGTCTGATTGGTGATGAAGACCACTGGCGGTTCGGAAACGTTCCCACCTTTCAAAACTGAAGGCTTGAGGGGGTTGAAGTTGGATGCGCTGATCACTTTTAGTTCCCGATTCAGTCATGGCTGGAGGTTTTGATGAGCACTCACTTGGTGATGTGAGGTATCGTAGCTCAGACTTTTGACACCATGTTCTATGGTGATGCACTATAGAGTTGAATTATAAAATTGGTTTATTCAAAGCTCTAATGCTACATGACTGGGCAACGCCCTATAGGGAACCCAAGCTCAAGTTTACGACGTGAAGACAGCGCCGTGCTCCGCCTCTGGAGAGAAGCTCTGGCAAAACTGGGGGTAGGCGCAGCCCACTCGGCCCGTTTGTCGGCAGTGGGAACACGCGCACGCGCGCGTGTTGCTCAGTCGGTGCGGGAAACTGGGGTGCCGTGCCGACAGCTTGGCACACTGAACTGAGAGGCTTGCAGTGCAAAGCTGGATTTAAGCAACCCAGCGGAAGCGAGGTCCGAAGTATTGCTGGGTGTCGTGGCCTGCCACAACAGTGCAGACAACACCAAGGCACGCGGTTCACGTGTGAAACTGTATCTGTTTCCGGGCATGTCGCTCGAGAAATAAAGGTGACATGCGGTGACCGCTGTAAGGAGAATCAATTATGTCCTAGCTGACAGTGCTGTCTCACCTTCTGTTTTGTCTGTCTCAGTTCATCGCTTTCGTTCATTTCCACTACCTGAATCAGTACGTGATGCGGCGCATGCACGCAGTGACTACAGTAATGATTACTTGCTCTCTTCTCGCATTGTGAAGGTCCAGTTACGGTTGTAGGTGAAACAACTTTGTGTTTTGATTCCCCGTGTTTGTGAGACCTACCCGTCACTGTTGAACGTTCACACTCGCGTTATACCGTTAGCGTTGCTCGATTGGTTGAATTCAGCTTAACTTGGCACATTGTCAAAAGTTCAGCACCTGCAATTTACGCATTGGGAAGGCTGCTTTATCACGCCGGAATGGACGTCAGTGCATCTTCAGCAAACTTCAACATCGTTCTGCTGGTTTGCTTTGTTTTTGTCACTTTATTAGGATGATATATATTTAAGCTGCTAAATATAACTCGCACTTAATACATGCTTTGCAATTGCCACCTTGCAGTAGCCACCTTCTGACTTTGTGCGATTTTCTAGCTGTGTTCGCGCAGCAGGTTTTATGTGCCTGTAAAGTCGATATCCTCATAAAAAGGGAGTGCTAGCATGACGCGAGAGCCGAAAAAACGAGGCGAGCAGTTCATCTTGCTTCACAGTGGTTAAAGCTCAGCTAGCTGCCTCGCGTCTTAATTGGTGGGTGATGCTCCAGCAGCACGGAGGACTTGACTCTAACCTTCTGAGGAAAAAGTGCCATGGCCGTATAACTTCTTTTTTTTCACACGCTGCAAACGTTCGTTTACGAAAGTACGCTGCTGCTACTGCAAGCATGCCATATCAAAACAACAACCATATGCTTCATAGTCCATAACGTAGAACATCGATAGCGTGCACGGCTTCATTTCGGAGTGCATATAGATCATTACGCATCTTTAACACGACAGAATGAAACTTACCTGGAGGTATACGTCCTACACGGTGTAATTGCGACTTGGGGAAATGCATTTCTCTTTGAGTCGGGCATCGTTGTCATCGATTGTCTGCTCTTCACCGTAAACATGATTGACGAGCCTTTCTTCTTTTATCAAGTTCGCTTTTCGGAAGTGCCTGTCCGGCTTGAAGATCTTTTTGAAGCCGTTCTGTGGGCGGTACATTGTGAGGCGCCGCAAGTTCACCGCGAGAGCTCTGCACGTGCATGGAAGCGAGCGGCAGCATGTTGGAGAGAAGGGCAAACGCGCTTTGTTTGCGCCCAGTTTCTGTTTTTATGCCAGAGATGGCACTGCCTGTCAAGAGCAGCAACGCCACTAAGCGATGCTTGGGGAGCCTGTATGCGTCGTACCACAATGCGAGTCGAGCGTCTAGTGGTAATTCACGCGCCTCTTAGATACTTGAAGCCAGTGCCACCTGAGACCCGAGCCCTTAAGCGTCGCTCTCTCCACATACCATTCAGTGCATAGCAACCGTAAGGCATCTTCGAGGTCGTTCGCTGTTTCTGTCGAGCATCAGAGATGGCGCTTGTAAGCACGCTGAAACCTTGATGACTCCTGACACTACAGGTAGTGTTGTATTGACCACTGTATAAAGCTTAGTGTGCAACGTCTAGCTGTTGTAGACTAAATTTATGTTTAAAATGAAACTGCAAAGTCACTTATTTGGCTCAGTAGATATCCCAATGAAGACAGTAAACTGTAGTATAATTGTGCTGTATAGTACAATGATATTTTGTAACGGAAAAATTATCTGGAACAGTTGCTATATCTGAAGTATTCCTGCAGTAATTTTGATGTCTTACTAATCATGTGAATTTTGAATGTTTTGTAGTGCTCATTTCTTGCACAGCTGGGTTATTAAAGTTATCAATACATTGTCGTACATGTATCAGTGATGATATATACCTTTGTGTATATATAGCATTTGTTTGTGGTTACTGCTAGTTAATCTGGTGCTTCATCCAGTATTGTTTTGTGCATTCACAAATAACAGTTAGGTGTGTTTCTTCTGGTTTTGCATATGTGTGTATGTACACTTGTGTGAACAATAGTAAAAAATGGTTATATAGCATTGTGTTCTGTTTGCAGGGCAATGATGCACACAACCTTCTTCGACCAGAGACATTGGAAAGCCTCTGGTACATGTACTACTTCACACGCAATGAGACTTACCGGGATTTGGCTTGGCGTATATTCCAGGGGTTTGAGAAGCACTGCAAGGTTTGTAAGCATTTAATTGCGGCTCCTTTTTATCTGAATATAAGAAGGGCATTTGCTAAATGGATCTTTGAAAAACGCATGCAAAACAGCAGTGGTATGAGAACTGTGCCGATAAAAGACTTGCTTATGTTCTAGTGCTCAAAGCACCCTGCTTTGCCGACAAATGTGAACTGCATCATAATGGTCCTCAGTGTCTGACAGTGCGGTTAGTAATCACTGATAAGAATATTTTAGTGGACGTTTAATTTGTTACTTCTGCCTGTTTGGTATAGTTGGCATTGAGGTAAATCATGTCCTGTCATTGTGGAGGTACCGACTGATGCTGAATGCTTCAGCACCACCCAAGTGCCAGAGTAGTCTACCAGAGCATGAATATCTGATGATTACAGTGGATTACATGACTTTGGCTGCTGCCAGAGTGTAAATGAGCTCAAGGATTAGCTGTACATTGTAGCTATATGACTTTTTTTTTTTCAAAAAGGTATGGCCCGAAGAAAGGTAGGGCCAACTTTTGCGTGTGTTGTGTTGGCATTGCTGCAGTCTGTCTGCACATGCTGCGATCCCCATCAGAGACCTAGCACAAACTCATCTCCAGTGTCACAATGTGAGATTCTTATCATTGGTAAAAGGACTTGCATGACAGTTTGTGAAGTGATGCCCTGTAATATCAGATATATTCCACACCTTTCTAGAGAAGTGCTGCACGACAGCCTTGAAGAAGTTTTTAGCACATGCTGTACCAAATGGTGTTCACAGGTTCCTGTGACAGCTACTGCTAAAGATGCAAGCTGGTGGTGTAGTGTTGTACAAAACATGGCACACGGTCTTTTGGAGTAGCTGCTGTTTGTGGATGTGAGCCAGTTGTGCAAAACGTTGTTGTAAGGGTTGACTGCCGGCAAATCAAGCTCACTTGGCCTTTTGAACTGTCTTCCTTTGCTTATACAGGTGCCTGGTGGTGGGTACACAACTATTGGGAGTGTACTGAACACGAAGCAAACTGGCCCACGAGATATGATGGAGAGTTTCTTCCTGGCTGAAACACTCAAATATCTCTACCTGCTCTTCAGTGAGGAGGATGTACTGGAGCGGTATTCTCCGACCAGATACCTATTCAATACCGAAGCCCATCTGCTGCCCTTGTACACGTCCTGACACCACATTTCCACTATAATTAGCATTCACCATATTGGGGATCGTTAATTTTAAGGAGTCCTCCATCTTCAGTGTCACCGTAGGTACCACTGCTGCATAGATGGATGGCTGTTGGCTCACAGCTTGCAGTGCAGAGTTGTGCTTGCACTGGCCATGTCACTCCATGCACAACTGCAGTGGCAGCATTGTATTTCTGTAAAAGTGACATGATCCTTTGTTCTTATGGTCATGAACATGCATCTCCTGGAGTGGTTCATTAGGCCTGCCTTGAATTGCATGCAGCAGCAGTTCCCTTTTATGCTAATGCAAAATGTTAAACCAGGCCTTACGTACAGCTGTACTACATCTTGCCTTTGTCGTACTTGCGCGCAGTTTAACCTAAGTAGTAGAACCTCGTTGATACGTTTCCGAAAAAACGCTGAAAATAAACGTATGATCCGGGAAAATGTACGATCCGAATCCAGTAAAAATTGGGGCTGACAAGGCCATATTGAGGTGCAAGGGCAAAAAATTTTTATTTCTCAAAAGACATGGAGGGACTCTTCGGTTTTCGAACTCCTGGCATCTTGCTGGCAGCCAGAGGTCAGCCAGCTAGTTCCGGTCCTGACCGAAAATAACGTCTTGGTCACGTGTATTGAAATCCCGAGACAACCCGAATATTGCAAAGTCGAACTCTGTGACAACCAGCGTAAACGTAAAGAAAAGCTACCGCCGTGTCAGCAGACGAAACTTTGCGCCGCATGAGCGTCGGTTCTTTCTGCATTGCCGCTTGGAAATATGTGGCTAGGTTTGCCGAAGAGCAGAAGTGATATTCTCGAGCATACGCATTTGGGATACGATAACGTACGTTCGCAAGATCACGCGTGACTTGCCCCATCCGTGAAGAAAAATCTGCCCCGCTAAAGGCTTAACAAACTCAACTCTTCACAGTGCACGTAACAATCGTAGTACAACACGATATGCGAAATCTCGCGAAAGTGATAAGCGTCCCCGAAAGCGACAGCTGTTCGCGGCAATCACATACTACGTCGCATCCTCGCGCTGATCAGTTTGCGTTCTGTCTTAACTTCAGACCTGTGCTATGGTCGCCGCCACTCGTAATCGTACCATCTCACACGGCGGAACGGGCTTTAAAAGATAACGCCCGGCGTAATGGCAACCGAAGGTGAAGTCCCCTTGCACCCGCACTTTGATCTGTCGAGTCCTCAAAAAGATGGCGGCGAGCGCGCATCGTCTCGTTTTGCCGTGTGATAACCTAAAACTTTCCAGACATCTTCCAGAACAAATCTTTTCTGGCAGCTTCTGACGACCCGCTGGTAGGCAGAATTGCCCAGCCAGAGAAATACGCCAACTGGAATTGCGCCAAGCGCAGCAACCCAAAAACGAATGCGCTCTGGGAGAAAAGTGTGGGGGAAATTATCAGCCATATTCACTGGGAACAATGGCGGCGTTGCTATAGTTACGGGTTGCGGCGTGTTGTGCAGCGGTGGCGATGCGGCGGCGGCATGTGCGTTTCCGCCTCAAGCCGTTTGAAGATTTTGACGGCCAGCGTCGCCCCCCGCCTTTGGGTCGGTGTGTGGTTGACAGAGAGCGGCGATCGAGCAGTTCGGAAGAGACGCGGAGGGGACAATTGTGCAAAGCAGAGAAAGCGCGGAGGGGGGGGGGGGAGGCACTGCGGAGAAGCTGCCATTGCCTGTCTGCCACTTCGCGCTTCACAAGTACACGAGAGGGCCCTTTTTGCGCACCTGAATGGGAGTTTCAGATTACAAAACGTATCATACGACCGCAGTTTTCCGCGGTGCTGAACGTTGCTGCCGAATAATCGTATTTTCCGGGAACGTATTAACCGGAACGTATTACACACAGCTGTATTGGGTTATTTTTAATTTTCGCGATTTCGACCGTAGGAGCCGGAAAATCGTACTAAGCGGGAACGTATCAACGAGGTTCTACTTACTTGCCCAATTGTAATTTCTGCTAAACAGCTGTACTACCTACAGCGACTCTGTTGCTTACCTGAACAGGATTGATGATGCCTGTAAGAGCTTGAAGACCAAGAATATCTCATCCAACTGGTTGTTTTGACATTAACATTGGGATACACTTTATTTCTGTCTGCAAGATGTTTCTCCTCTGTATATAATCAGTTGTTTATGTGCGCCATGCTGAAAAAAACACTTCAGTATAGTCGCATTTTCATTCATTCTTGCTCTAGCTCATACTCTTTTTTTTTTTTCAAATTTCCGTTTGCTCTGCTTCGCTTTGCTGAAACCACATTTTGCTGGACTACTACGTCTATGAATCTAAACATGTAGTCATTGCTCAACAAGAAGAAAGGGGGGGCCCTTGCTCTGTCTTGAGTATTTGTAATTCGATAATTTATTACTCTATTGACTAGTCCCTTCAGGCTTGTATGTAAGCTAGCAAGGCTTTCTGTGACGTCCTACTAAGTGTAACTTATCAAAATCATCAGGAAAAGCACAAATGCTGAAGATGAAAGGCCTAGCATTGATCTTAAACTCAGGCATGAGTTCGCAGGACTCATTGAAGCCTACCCAACAAGATGTCTGTAAGCAGTGAATAAGTGCAGCCATATTGATTTATTTCTAACCTGGAGTTGCCTGCTGTAGTGGGTGTTCGGAACAATAAATTAATGATCTTGGAAAGTGCGTGCTAGTACAATGTTGCAGAAATTCGTTTAGACTTGCAATGTATATATAAACACACACAAACACACCTCTGAATTTTCAGTACATTTAATTTTTAATATTGTATTTCAGGGTTTGTTTGCTTCATTTCTGGAATTTGTAAACTATTTACCATGATGCAAATTATTTCAAAGGTTATGCTAATAGAATGACCAAAGAGTACTAACTTTTATTTCTTATTTAAAAAGAAATGTTTTAAGTATTTGTATTTTGTTTTTACTTTGCCTCCGTATAGTGGCTACAGATGTAAAAGGGCTCATTTTCTTCTTTTATTGATATAGCTGATTGGTTCGCATATTAGGATTACTGACATGCTGCTCATTCCAGGTTCTTACCCACAAAACTGCAAGCACAATGGATATTTCACATTAGGGGAAAGGAGATTGCTCCTCTCTTTGCGCTAAAATGGCTCACGTGCTTATTGTGTGGAAGCTGTCTACCACCAAAGACACAGGATGCTGAGTGTTGTCTTCTTTTTAATCCTGTTTAGAATGTAGTACAGTGAAACCTCGTTAATACGTACCTGCCGGGAACGCAGCATAACTACGCACTAAAGGGTAGTACGCGTTAACCACCGAGTACAAATTTGCCTCTCCTGACGCACGCCATCGCCGCCAACAAAGAAATAAATAGATCGCCACGGCAAATATTGCCTAAAGTACCCACCGCAAAGCCTTTTCTTTCTTTTTGCCAAAGTGGAGAAAAAATTCCGGCACTCTCGCACGACCGTCCGATAGCGCGCGGTGGCCGCCACGCCAAAGAGCATTTCGAAACTATTACACGGTCCGGGATACGCAGTGCCCGACATAGCGACAGAACGGACAGTGTCTGCATTCCGCGATATATGTGTATGCGTCTGTACCATGATCTGCTACAAAACGAAAACTGACACGCGGTACGGCCGCGTGGAGCCGATCGTCTCCTGGGTAGTTGCGTGCAGCGCGTCGCCTACTCGGCTCACGCCGTCACTGCCGGGCCGCCTGCCGTACCACACGCGGGCATTTGTCGTGGGAGTGTTCTTTGTGCCCACTTCGCTCCAGACCGTGCACAGATGCGCTGAGTAGCTTGTTCGGTTAACGCAGCGATGTCGTGCTTCCTCCGCGACGCTGTAGCGGTCCTGGCAGCGGACGGAGGCACGTTGGGTGGTCGCCGAATAAAAGCATGCAGTATGGTTACAACAGCGCTACACTTGCTGTACCGTACGCGTGCTTTTAGCGTGATAGCGTCAATGCAGCGAGGTTCACGGCGTCCGCGACCCGCAATGCTCAACTTCGCAACAACGATCTGCTTTCGTTTCTACAAAGTGGTGCGTGCTTGAACACGGCCCCGCACGAGGCGGCAGCGATCGGCGGCCCAGCGCGTTCAGGTTGTCGCCAAATAAAAGCGTGCAGTAGGCTAAAAGTAGCGCTGCGCGGCATGTGTGCCCGAGCAGATAGCTGAAAATACTTACTGTGATAAGGTTGTCGGCGCTAAGTCATGCTGGCGCATTCGTCGGTGGCCACCGCCTCGCCTTTGTTCTTTCCCGATGCATACCTGCAAAGGCTTCGCCGCAATCGCGCGGAAGTCGGAATCGGTGATTGACCGATCTCCGCATTTCTCGAAAAGACGGAAAACCTTTGGCGGCACATTGTGGCGTCGAGAATTTCAGTGGTGCAGTAAAATTTTATGCCACAAAAAGTTATCACGATACGCAGGGTACGCACTAACCGGTAGGCATAGGGTGAACCACTACGGCTTAAGCGGTCAGCGAATGCATTATGCTCTGAGACTCGATCGGGGATTCGTCGCAACTACGTTTTAACCGTTAGTATGTTTAAAGCGGGTACGTATTAACGAGGTTTGACTGTATAGCCGTAAAATCAAACACTTTGCAACAAGTGAAGGTACCTTTTGTTCTCAAGATACTTTTTTTCCTTACTGCTTTGGTAGGAGTTGCTGCTGATCAGTGACAGCAGAATAGTGTAAACATGGCTGATGAAGAGTACATGTTTAAGATAGCGAGGTTAAGCAGCTAATGAAGTAAAGAGGGCAGTGTTTAATGTAAGGATTAAAGGTAAGCATGGAGAAATAATGGCCAGGTGAACTGAAGAGGCATTGCTGTTTGGCTCATGTAGCATGTTAAGAAAAGCGTTACTACCCTGGGGAAGACAAGTCTCTTTGTTGAAACATTAGCCTCCAGCGACATTCCTTGTTAAGCATTTTCTCGTTACTTCATGCAGCATATACAAGTTATCTGTGGGACCTTGTTTGTGATGTTTTTTGTTTCCTTTTATGCATTACGCAAGGTTGGTGGAAGGGGGGAGAATAAAGGTGACACTCAGCCTGGCTAGGTCCTCACCCCCAATATATACACCGGGCACAGGTGGTGGTGGCAGCAGAACACATTACACAGTAATTTTTTACAATAACAGCCACAAATTTAATATGCATACATATGCAGATTACATAATGCATAGCGATAACATAGATTTATAATGCCATTTTGATCTGTTCTTTAGGATAAGTTATGTGAAATAGGGCAAATGCAGGCAGTCTAGGTGCCAGAGCAGAAAACTTCAAGGCACTGATAAATGTGTTCTGTTTACCTGAAATTTCATTTAATCAAAGAACACAAAGATCACCCAAGAATAATTTTAGGTATTTGAGAAATGTCTAAGCACTTTGGTATCACCATGGTAAAAAATATTAGTTCATGCTTGAAGAAATTTCCATTACTTGTACAATGTCCTCACCCACAAAATAGTGCATGCTTTAACAGCATCTGTTGCTGTCTGATCTGAAACAGTAACATATATGGGAACAGTAATATCTATGTTTACGTCAATAGAATCGTAGCGTGGGATACAAACTTCAGCGATAATATTTTCCACTGTCTCTTCAGAGAAGGTAAAAAGGGCATCATTGAGGCATGTTATTCTTCCATTGGTGTGAACGAAGCAGTAGTACAGCCTGACCACAGTGTCCTACCTACTCCATAGTGACCTCTTGCTCCTCAGGGATCATCAATTGCCATTAATGTCCTTGTGTTGGAAACAGCTTTGCAACTTTTAAATTTTCTTCAGATGCCTGATGGAACAGATTTCGTTCATTATTGATAGCATCTCCAATCCACATATTTGACTTACTTTTCCTGCCCCATACACCAGTGAAGTTGAAGTAGTTTTGGTTAAGTTCTGTGTAATGAGAGCTCACAAAAACATGGGTATGTTTAACCATAGTTTGTTATTATAGCATGTTTTTAGCACCCAACTAAATTTGACATCATTGTTTACTTTATCTGGCATTTCTGTTTGAGTTCAAAGGCCATAGTGGACATGACAGGAATTCTTGTTAAGCTTATACAGCTATATGGTATGCTTAAGCAGGAGTCTCCACACTAGTTTTCTGGAAACACAAGGTTCTGTGGCTACATTTTATTGCAATTGTAACTATACGAACACTGAAGGCACATTTTCACCACTATTGTGGTGGTCATGTCAATCGCAACACTTGTTTACTTAGTATATATGGAAATGCTTACTGCTATTTATACTGTTCATGAAGTTATGAGCCTTCATGTAATAATAGTCTAATAGCAATTTGCTATTATTGTCATTGTTTTGCTTTCCATGTGAAACTATTACTTTCCTAGTTTCTTTTCTCACCTTTTGTGCATTGACAGACTGCGAAACATGCTGTGTCATTCTGCTACAGCAGGTTTCTGTGAGCATGTAATCTCAGCCTCTACATAACCGAAATATGTCTGAAAACTACTGGAAATAGCATTTGATTCGTGTGCTGCCTACACATTTCTGAGTCAGACAACCGTTAAGTCTACTTATAACAGGTTCAGCCTCTACCTTAGCATGTGTTTTTGTTTTTGTTAAATTTTTCTTGCCTTCTATTGACCCTTCTCTAACAATTTGATTATTTTAGCTTGGGCATTTTGGTGCTACATGCCTGTGCCCTTAAGTGCATGGGCAGGTTAAAAAGCTAGAACACAGGGACACTTCTGCACATCTTGAAGTTTGGTGATTTTCCCTGAGGCTAGGAACCTTAAGGATGCATGTAGAGTATGAGAACAAGTGTTCCTTGTCACTTATGTCTTCACAGCACTGAAATAATTATATAAGATCCATTGCTTGGCCAGCAACAAGTTTAGTCTTGCATTTAGAGGCTTGTAAGCTGCTGGATGTGGATGGTATTTTAGGGCACAGGGTTAAAAAACAAGTGAGGAAGCAGCTGAAGTCTGTCACTTTGTCTCTAACATCTGTGATACTGAAGGATTTTGTGGTACACCAGAATTGTGTGAACAAGTGGAACACTATTTTTACCTTTATAGTGGATGCATACATGGCCATACAAAAGCCTTCTCTTTTTTGGCTGTAATTAATAATGTTGACCTTGGGAAATAGCAACAGAGCAGAGTCCACAGGTGATTCTTGGCAATCACAATATACAGTGCATACAAGGGCGGTATAGCTGAAAGGAATTTGACACATCATTGCAGTGCTCTTCCATGAGCTTCCTGCTTTTGGTCCAGCCTGTGAACTGGTTTAACAGTTCTTATGACATGCTGTCTAAGCTCTTGGTATTCTAGTCAAAGAAAAGCATGTGACACAAGCTGTATCAGTAACAAGAGCGGCACCATAACATCTGTAACAGATCGCTTGCACAGCATGCTTGAACTGTACTTCCCAAATTGTGTGTACACGAGCAGGGGCAAGGCCAGAGTTTAGAAGTTTCTGGGAGTGTGCCCCTCCCAAAACATTTGTCCGGCATAGGATACATAGCATAAAATGATACAAACCGACACCCGACCAGTTCCCAGACAAAAGAATGCCTCCGCTCGAGCAAAAACTCAAAGCTATGGCACTGTACACAAGTACTTAGACACATACTGACTGCCATCTAAAGAATAAATGAAATATCTTCATTGGGACAGCCATTTAACCCAAAATGAAGAAATACTAAACAAAATTTTGTGTGTTTACTGGGTTGTAGTATGCACGGTCATACTATCGAGTATGAGTACTGCGCTCTAAAACCATTGTAGTAGCAGCTTTAGCCCAATCAAGGAGGTATAAAGGAGTCTTTATCTAAGAGAAATGCTTTATTAAGCTTTGCTAGCATTTTTTTGTTTCTTGGCTTGTGCACAGAGCTGTGCATTGGAGATGGAAATGCTCCAATTGTATGTGGTACTGAGGTGGAGGACCAGAGTTTCAAGTTAACGAGGGGTTGACAACACCTAGGCTCTTGGAGCTCCTTTTCTGTGTGGCAAACTGTAGGCATATTTTGCACTTCTTTCAGGAAGTTTGGTGAATCACATGAATGATCTCTCTTCTTAATGTTTGCGTTTGTGGGGTGACGCAACAACATGACATGTTTATACTGCTAAACTTGGGAAAAAACAGCGCAAAATTGCAGACAGGACACAAGACGAAGAAGGCACGACAACAGCGCTGTCTCAATTTTGCGCTGTTTTTTCCCAAGTTTAACCATGAACCAACTAGCCCAAGCCTCGACCATTGTATACTGCTAAAGAAAGATGAGAAGGACAGCAAGAGAAAACATGAACTACATGGGTGGTAATGCACAGCTGATTTGTTCACGTTAGTTATGCAGGAATTCATAGACAAAGATTACACTTCTGCAGTTTGGTCTTTGCTCGTGCCTGGAATCTTTATCTTTTGAAACAAAAGAAAAACAGTTGTAATTTTTTTATTGTCTGCAATTCTTTAAGAAACGTACGAGGTCAGCCATGGACTATACACAAGCACAAACGTGATGTCAAATAGGAAATTGGAGTGGTGAATATATTGGTTGTGCATTGTCTGAAACTTTGAGATGACTGTGAGCATGCTGTGTAACCTGTGCATCTGAGTTACTGGCCCTTCAATCCTGGACATGGTGTAATACACTCATTGTTTGTGGACAGCAAGTCTTGTGGAACAGATATCCTCTAGTTCAAAGTGCCACCAAATGACGTGCCATCCATAAGGCTATGTTGTGGGATGGAAGAGTACTTTTCTATGAAATGTGGTCACCTTTTTGTCTTGACTTTCTTTTGTATGATTTGCTCGGTAATGAATGCAATCACATTTGCTTTATTCATTAGGCATTTGTTGTCAAGCCAGGTTCACTTCCTCATGTGTGAATGAGCCTGTTGAGCTTGGTTTTGATTGTCGTAAGACATATTTTTGCATGTTATTTGCACACCCTTTGTGAGTACCTCTTCTTTTTCTTCTGAGAACTGATATAAAATGTTAATTGTCTTCCATTAAATCAGCTGACTTTTCATTCGGGATGTATTAACAGTGCCAGTAGGTAACCAATGTTTTTAAATACTACTTTTATTTCAGGCATCGAATAATTCCATCCTTTTACATGTGATTGTGAATTAGCAGAAGTCAACTGCAATAAGCATGGACAGCCGACACTTTACCTGAAATATTGCACTTGTAGCATCATTTATATGAATATATAGGTATGTAATTGTTTTTAATCAGCTTCTTTAAAAATTAAACTGTCAGCCTAACAACTGGAGGCCTGTGTTTTAGGTTTATTAATCTTGTAAAGTTGTCCTTAATGCTGACATGCTTCTTATGCCTCTTATAAGAACATTTTAATTTG
This sequence comes from Rhipicephalus sanguineus, assembly GCF_013339695.2. Taxonomy (NCBI): domain Eukaryota; kingdom Metazoa; phylum Arthropoda; class Arachnida; order Ixodida; family Ixodidae; genus Rhipicephalus; species Rhipicephalus sanguineus. Next base: position 194,553,763 of record NC_051176.1, read on the forward strand.
CTTTTTAGGCCAAAGCCCGGCTTATGCACCCAGCTTATGTTCAGCTTAGGCAGATCACTGCTGTGCATGCATGCATTTAGCCATGTCTTGTTTCCATGCATGCCGTAACATTACATTAAATCATTTTTCATATTGTATCAGGACCAGATTCATTTTCTGCTGAAACATCAGCAAAATGCTGAGAAGGGGATGCAAACAGAACTGTAAACTAGAAATTCCTGCAAAATGACGTTCTCTTCTTCTCCTCCTCCTCAGTAAAACAGTTGTTATTGCTGCTTGGTATGCCTGCATACTGTACACTCTGTTACTTTCACATTTGTGCCAGCATTAGCAACAAAGCAAAGACAAAGCTTATCCTGAGAGAACAACAAGGGATGTGCAAGTTGCTCTTCAAGTTCCTTGTTGCACCATGCTGGCTACACTATTTTGTTTAGGTATTTGTGATGATGCAGTTGTGCTGCTCTACTGTATAACACTGTGATCAATCGTTTGCTTTGGAGCTTCTTGAGGGGACGTTGTTCATTTCTTGCAGCATTATTCACTGAGCTGTGTCCAGACATTAAGAATACATGTTACAGTGTAGTTGCTTATATTCTTCTAGTAAGAAACAGTGAGATAAGCAGGAGTGTGAGGTTAAGCACTTGCGCAGTGATCATGTGAAAATGTAAGCATCATCTTTTACTCTGTGCATGCATTTACCCTCGTGTACCTGTATCTCGCTTTTCATGCTGTTGTGAGGCGCTGAAGAGGCCAGGGCCTACATGTTAGTAAATGGTGTGGTCAGCAGTGCACACTACAAAAGGTGGGAATGATGCCAGGACTTGTGCCACACTACGAGACCCAGGCCAACATAGCAAACCATGATATTCTAGACCTCTTGTTGAGCTGTTAAAGGGGCCCTGCAACACTTCTTCGGCACGGTCGGAAAATGCTGACGATCGGTAGTTGAGGTTACTGAGAACACGCGAGCCAAACTTTATAGCACAGCACATAGCCTGGAACTTACAGTTAATCCTCAAGTCAGCTAGAAATTGCCCGCTCTTCTCTCAACAAACGATGCCATCGACCCAAAGTCCACAGCCATTGGCTGATTTGAGTATCGTGAGCTGCATAGTTACCACGGCCACCACAGGATGCCACCACGTGCCTGTGCATGCGATCACGCTAAAAGTAAGCTGCACGTTCGAGGAAAAAAAAATAAAAGGAAGTACTCAAGGTCATGACGCGCGCTGATGAATGGACGTAGCTTCTTACCCCCTCGTCATCCCTCCCCTCTGCGTAGCTTTCTTTCAGCGCTCTCGCTGGTACAAAAGGAGAAAGAAAGCGCTTAAAGCGTGCGACAAATATCTGTAACTGCACTCGTATTTGACGGATTCTAAACATTTTTGTGGCAGTCGATTCGTGAGGCAATAAACTCCTTTAATGACGCAATTCAATGATTACTTGGAAAAGTGTTGCAGGGCCCCTTCAAGCACGAACAACCTGTTCATGTGCAGTGCATGTTTACTTGAATTTGACGCAATAATTCTTAATTTGCAGTGTTGTTAGGGGGCCTCAAAAGTGGATGTGTCATATTCATTTTTATTTTTGTTCATGTTTCGGAATGCCATTCAACTATCTAGGTTGTACTTTAATTCAAGGAGAGCCTAATAGTAATCATGCATGTAATCTTTGGAGCCAAGCTCATGATGAAATGCATAGGATCAGCGCTCAAGTGCAGGTCTTCTAGTCTTAAACAATCATTAGCAGACATGCTACGGAAGTATATTACAGATGAGTAGACCAACAATCCTGAGCCTTCCAGTTGATATCACAGTGGCCTCTGCTATATGTGTATATCATCAATATAGTTTTTCATTGTACCTTTGCCTTATGGACTGTTGTGATGGGCATGAGATTGGTAGCATCTGTGGAGGGCATGCCCTGCCTACTAGTGACTTTGAAAAACACATGGTTGTGCTCTTCATGTTGGTATGTTTTACCAGTGATCATGTACAAGACTTCAATTTGTTGGAAGCAACACATGTGCTGTCTTATGATAACCACTGCAGCTCTTGGCAAGGATATCGGCCTGCCCTTCTCAGATCGGACACCTGACCTTGGGTTACTGTTAAATCCATATAAGGAAAGGTGCGAGTCATAATTATTGCCTGCACTGGCTTGATCTTGGGATGTAGGCCAACACAGACGACACAGCTGTGAAGGCTCAAGCCTTCAGCTGTGTCAGCATCAGCTTATTGGTGAGCAACCCACCATAAATGTCTGCCTAAGCTCTGCAATCAAGCCAGTGCATGCCATAACTGCTATTCGCATTAACTTGAATGGGTAAAGACTTTGTGCACCCTTGTAATGTTGCCAGTAGTACTGGGCTTTAGCAGCAGATGGTGCTTATGGTACTGTCAGACATGTGCTTACACATTGCTATTAACATACGCAATCTTTGTGCTACATCTGTACTCTGTTTGTACCATAATACATTAAAAGTGTGTTATGTGATGCTTCTTATTAACAGGCAAAATATATATATATTGGGGAATATGTCATTTCCTTGTGCTGCTAAGCTCGAGGACACTGCTTCAACTCCCAGCCACAGCAGTCACATACGAATGGGGGTGTAATGGAAAAATACCGGTGTACTTACATATAGGTGCATGTTGAAGAACCCCACGTGGTCAAAACTAATCCGAGGTCCCCCACTACTGCATGCCTCGTGACCATGTGATTTTGGTGTGTAAAACCACTAAATTTATTTTTGTATTATTATTAAATATGTCATTATCAATACTTTTGCACTACCATTCAAAGAGAATATAGCTGCTATTGATCTAAAAGTATTGTGTAATTTTGTTAAATGTGGCATCACTAGATGTTGCTACAAGCACCGCTGATCTGGGCTGTTTTCAGCTCCACCTTACAATATTTTCCAAATGATAATACATATACCTAAGGCTCCTTTGTGTTACTTCTTGGAACATGTTTTAATCCGTTAATACAAAGGTGTAAAAAATCTCAGTTTTTAGAAGCTTGCATGTCTTAACCTGCATGTCTTCATTAGTGCATGCCTTTCACATAGATGGTGAGGCATGCTAATTCTTTCTTCTGGCTTAACATTTAGCAAAACATTTTGGCACTACCCGCTAAAAAGAATAAAACTGGAAACCTTGCAGGAAGTGCGTGTGTGGAGCAAAAATTGCATTGCAGGGAGCAACCTTGAAACTCTGAGGCTGTGGGGAAAAGTCCCAAAGCAGTTGCCACTCATTTATCCTTTGAGCACCATACTATTAAGGTAGAGGTGAACAGGAGAACACTAAACTGATTTTTCCAGTGGAATTGAAGAGATTGCTGCTTCTGCACATCGAAGTGTAAATCAGTAATGCACTGTCAAACACACACTCACTGGTGACTTCAAACAATGAAAATACATAGAATCCATGCTTTTTTGCTCTGTTACAAGGTGGTGTGGTCTTTTGTAAATATATTTGGGTCCTACTGTATCTCTCAAGTTTCTTGACTTTCACAGCTGCCTGACTTTCCTGCTTGCTATTGATTGCTGGATGAACAGAGGTTTGCATTCTACATTGCACAAATTTTTTAGCGGAAGCAAGTTAGAGCAACATGCCATGCTTTGTGGACAAGGAACATGAGAGGAAATTGAAAATGTTGCTACGATTCGAATTTTGTCCTGCTAAGCCACACAGATTTTCTCATTACCCTATCTCATCATGAAGTCATGTGCACTGTTTGTCATTTTGTATGTTTATTGTCTTTTGCTGAATGTGGAAGCTTCTGTAACCTGAGATCCACCTGGGCCATGCTACATGACTTGAGAGATGCTGTGATTTTTAACAAAATTGGTTTTTGAGGCATACATGTAGGGTTAACAATGACATGTTTACTTAGAACAACAGAGAGTCGAGCTATTAGCTAGCAAGGGGTTCATGGTAGTGGAAAGGAAGGTGTGCAGACACTGTCTCTTCTCTTGTGTCCATGTCTCTATGCCTTAGATTCTGCAACTATTTTTAGTTATGTTCAGGCACTGCATTCCAACGTTAAATGTATCTCATCGCTGATTATAATCCATATTCAGCACATCCAGCTCCTTACTGAATTGGAGCATATTATTAAGTGGTCTTAAACTTTTTTAAAATTTAAATTAAATTTTATATTGAATTTTGATCCATTGATTGTTGAAGGCTCAAGGATTCAAGGATTAATTTAATTTTGATCCAAGATTGCTGAATGCTGAATTTTGAGGAAGCAAGCTGAAGGGCCGCAACACGGAGAAGTAGCATGATGTGCCCATTTTGAGTCTCCTTTCACTCATATTGCAGTTCTGAAACTGCATTAAAGTATGTTGCTTTTTTTTCGTTCTTCTAGCACTTGTGTATTTGCACTGTCGTTATTTGCCAACCTGGAGGTTTTTCATAATGATGGGATGTAATATGACTGACCCAAGCTAATGAGCAACAAGCCAGTGCCCAAGTGTAAGGGCTCATTGTTAAGTGAAAGTGTCTCCTTTGGTTGTGCAATGGCAGTACAAAGTACATCTGAGGTTTACACTTCCTGCCATTAAGATATGTAGGGGAAAAGTGCAGTTTTGATGGCAGTTGTCTTTTGACAGCTGTGTTGTTTTTGGAAATGTTGCAGTGGGTTGCTTGTTTTATGTGGTGTCCAATAGGTGATGGGTAGAAAGTCTGCCATGAGGTAAATAGTGTGAATGACATTTTTTTTTTTTTCTTCGCTATTGAATGTGATTCTAGTTCGGGAGTGTGCAAGCTATATGTATAGGTGTAGGCGTAATTCCGCACTGCTGTTGCCATCCCTTCCTTTTGTAAATAAAATTTTGTTCCCTGGTGGTCATGCTGTTCTCTTCCTATATATGACCGGGTGTCAGAATGCAACCATAAAATTTGCGTGTATGGGAGGGATCAATAATAATTACTTTCATACATTGAGGTGAGCTGGCCAAGAATTAATTGAGCCATGATTGAGAATCGATATTGTAATAGTATTTCAAGAAAGCAAGTACAGAACTTATTTATTATGGGCGGACTTGGCCCATACATAAAGTATTCCGCACAAAAAGTGTCTGCCGAGCACACTTCTCCCGAAGTCTTAGTGGTGAGTGTGACTCAGTGGCGTAGGCAGAAAATCGTTGCAGGGGGGGGGGGTGTAAGGCACGAGTTCTGTGTGGCTACGGCACTGGTGCGACTGTCTCATGCATGTGCACGACAGGCACCCGTAGTGCTGCCGCAAAAACTGTGAGACATTGCCAAACACTCTTATAACACAGTGGTTCGTACCACGGTAGACATAGGCGTGCGCAGAGTTCCCCTTAATGGGGGCCGAAGGTAAAGCCCCTTGACCTAGGAAAGTAACGGCACGCTCCTCCGCGCGCGCGTTTCCTCGATTCTCGCGCGGCGCGCGCTGCGCACAGCACCACCTTTCGCCGGCGCGCCGTTGAAATCCATGGAGGCGCGTGAAGTCGGGCCACTTTCGCGCCCCGGTACTGTAGAAAATTGAAAATTGGTGATAGCAAGATCGAGAACACCGAAATGAACGTTTATTAAAATATCAGTTTCTTTCGAAAGCCGTGTAGGTGGCTGAAGCGGAAGAATAGCGCCTCTACAAGCCGCTGTTCCAATTTTCAATAAAACAGACAACGTATCCTGCAAGAATGTTACAGCGCGGAAAAAGAAACGAACGAGCGAGTAGAGGCCACACGAATAAGCGCTGAATTGTACCTGAGGTTTATTTGGGAAAGCACGCATATTAGTAGATAGTCACAAATGCGAATCATGAGGCTCCTGAGCAAGCAAAATAGGTAAGCACAAACACGGCACGGAAAAAGAAACTGATCACTAAGGTGAGTCGTCATGTAGAAGATAACGCCGTAAGTAATACCGGTGTCACAGGGGCACTTTTGATCGCGATCAGGGCCGTTCCAGATCAGGTGCTGCTACGCGGTCACTTATAATCGCGATCAGGCCCGATGGGGATCAAGATCATCGCGATCTGCTCATCGATATCTGGCTCCCACATTGCGATTTGACTGACGCTTGCGCCAAACTCGATCCGCGAATAGCAGCGATGATTGTTGATCGCGATCAAGAAATCTGATCCGGTCTGATTCTGATCGCGATCAAAACTACCCGTGTGACACCGGTATGAGAGATAGTTTTAAAGACGATAGTCTTTCTTGGGGAACTTAAACGCAGAAATTTTGGTCTGTCTTTCTGTTTGTCTGTGTCACCCGATTCAGCCAGCCGGCCAAAGTTTAACCACTTTCTGAACGCCCAGCCATCTTGAACCGGTACGGCCGTTCATACTTGTGATCACTGTAGATTAAAAAGCAAATATTACGCATATCTGAGGTACAACATCAATACATAAGTATTAGGTGGTGTGTTCCTTTACTAGAAAATACATAGATAAGTAATTCTAGAGACCCTAGTGTTTCTTAGGCTTCGTGGAAAATGCTAGTGTTTTTTGGGCTGCGATGCAAATGCGACTCTGAGCCAGATGCGGCGATCAACAACTTGTAGTACGGCCGGCAGACGACTATCGTCTTTCGACGACATTTGCAGCGAAGCACGCAGATACGCGGCCAATTTTTCATTAGTGAACGGAAGACATGCTAATGCAGGCGTGACCATGACGAGCCATTTCGGTCGTGACCTACTAGATAACGGCTTACTTTCGCTATCAGAATGTTATTGTTTTTTTTTTGTGCGTTGTGCTTGTGTGTTTCTTTTGTTCTTGCGACTGATCGCATTTGTCTCACGATTTTTATGTGTGAATTCTCCTCCCTCCCCCCCCCCCTAAAAAAAAACCCTCATTTGGGAACCAGCGCGAGTAAGTGTCATCTCTATTCGTCGTCGATTCGTTTGTTTTTTACACCAAAAATTCACAATGAACGGAATCTAACAATCACGACAAGCGCAATCGAGAAGCTGTATCATCGCGCGAATTTGTACGCAGCGGAAAGCAGATCCTGCACTTTGGACTGAATAACAGTTGCCGACGTGCGAGTTGATGGACTCTCAGCTGAATATTCAGCATATTGAGGACAACCCCATTTTTAAGCAACGCGCAAGGAGCCTAGGGAAAAAAAGACGTTGATGAGCAGGCTGGAACGATATTTAAAATGTAGCATTTGGCGATGCTTTGATAAAGGCGCCTTACGTCTCTCGCAAAGAACGCTGTTCTTTGTCGGAACAAAGTTTTTTCGGCCGATGTTTTGCAGCCACTGCTTCTTGCGCAAGCCATCACACTTACTTTGGGGAATCGTAAAAAGTGCACCGTTTGCACTCTCGTTGTTGCAATTATAGGCGCAACAGCACGGCATATAGCGCCCACACAAAGCACAGAAAACAAAGCGCGCGCAACGTTCGCTACGCGGAGCCCCGGCGTAAAATGGCGCGAGCGAAGAAAAATACCAGCAAAACGCAAGATCCACGCGTCTCTAAGGGCAACGGCGAAGGAGACCAATCGTCGGCGCGGAAAAAGCGGCGGAGAACGGGAGGACGCGAAAGGAAAGGGGCGAGGAGGACGCGTGCGTGGCGGCGAGTACAATGAATAAGGCACTGCGCCGACTGCGCCGTGCTCCCTATCCGCCTCGTGCATCGGTATGGTGGCGCCACCGCTCGGCTCCCCTGGTGACTAGCGAGGAGAAAGGAAGATGTGCCCTCTCCCAACCCCCCATAGGATCCCATGCATTTTGAATCAAGTTTGCGATTTCGTTGCGCAAAAACAAACTAGCGCCATCTCTCGACAATACGCCACACCGACGACGCAACACGTCCTCTTGCTTCCACCGACTGGCCATGCTCCAAGCTAACTCCTCTCTCCACTTTCTTTTATTTCTTTCGGTGGCCGTGAGAGCGCGCGCTGTGCACTGTGCTGTGCACAGTGCACAGCGCACAGTGGTGTGCATGAAGTCAGAGGTGCAATCAGGAATGGATGTAAATCAAAGGACGGTGGGCCGCCTCGCGTTGGGCGCTCACGGGAAGACGACAAATGAGGCGGTAAAGGGTGATATGGGATGGACAGGCTTTGAAGTGAGGGAAGCGCAGAGCAAAATGAGATTCGAAGAGAGGCTGAGGAAAATGAAGGAGAGTAGATGGGCAGAGAAGGTTTTCAGGTATTTGTATAGAAAAAGCGTTGACACGCAGTGGAGAAAAAGAACTAGGAGGCTCACCAGTAAATATACGGCTGGCAGTGCGGGCGATATGACAACAAGGAGCATTAAGCGGAAAGTCAGAGAGGCGGAGAGGACTTATTGGATGACAGCGATGGAAAAGAAGCCGGTTCTGAGTAACTACCGAAAAGGAAAAAACGAAATAAGGAGGGAAAGGTTTTATGATAATTCAAGGGGAAGCGCTTTACTGTTTGAAGCAAGGTCGGGCTGCCTTAGAACGCGTAGTTATAAAGCGAAATTCAGTAACGAAGAAGAACAATGTACATGCTGCGGGGGAACTAAGGAAACGATGGAACATGTACTGATTGAATGTGGCGATATTCACCCAGGTATACGCGTGGGCACGAGTCTACATGAAGCCTTGGGTTTTAGGGACAACAATGGAAAGCTGAACACGTCCGCGATAGAAATAAGTAAGAGACGGTTAGAGTATTGGTGGCAGAAAAGTAGAGATAAAGTACAAAAATAAATAACTGGGAAAGAAAAAGGTCATTCTGCCTTAAGAGGCAGAGAGATGGACCGTGAATTTATATTTTTTGGTATAATAACGTAGATTTAATCAATGTAGATAATGCATTAGGACAACATGAAACAAGGAAGTTTATTTTTTTTTTCTTTCTTTTTTTTCGCCTTCGAGCCTGGTGGCAGACATGTCACCGCCCCGTTATAAAGGGGACGCTCATAGCATCCATCCATCCATGTAGCGTACCCGACAAGACCAGGCCCCGGAAAGTCTCAAGTTCCAGCGATCGCCGCAGAGGGCGAAAAAATCGACCGCGGCGAGTTCCAGCTTCAAACACCGGGAGTGGATCTACTAACCTCTGCGTTAGGATAACATGGCGACGTTGTGGTGGCCGCTACAGTGTTCTAGAAGTTTATAGTGCGCTCACTGAGCGGCGGAGCGTGACGCACTTCATGTCGCCGCCGACAGGCGGCGCGGCTCACAGCGTCACCTGAAACTCTCCGGCGGGTTGCAGGGCGCGGATAGCGCGCGTTGTTGTTTTGCGCGCAAGAAAAGTCAATCATACGGTGCGCAACTCACGGAAGTTCTTTTGATGCAAGTTTTCTGTTTGTTGTGGAATGAGTTACTGTCGTTGTGACTGATTTACGGAGGGCGAGCGATGTTTTAAGCGGCTATTGCATAAATGAATGCTCCTCCACGCAGCCGCTGCAATAACAGTGTGCACATGTGGTTGGGGGCGTTCGTTTTTTTTTTTGTTTTTTTTGTCCTGCTGATCGATACGATTTTCAATGCACTTTCGCCACTGTACCTATCATAGCGACTTCACTCCCGCCTTTCGAGCCCCACTATGCCGAATATAAACAACGCCTCATTTTTTAAATTTTTTCGGGCGTATATATGATCTAGCTGGTCTGTGTAACTAACCCACTTAATGTTCTTTTTTTTTTTCGCGAATCAATAATGGGCGGAATCACTCGGCTTCGTAATAAATGTATCCGCGCCGTACGCTTTAAAAAATGTTTATTTACAGACGTGGATCGTACAATTAAGGCTACCAAAACTGCAGTTGGACTCGTATACCCAATAAAAAAAAATATTTATACATAGTTAATACATAACAAGTAACATGTATCACGTGCATACACATTTTTATTGCACCTTGGAATTGCACCAGCGCGGATAAAACAGGACACGAAGAAACACTCGACAGTGTCACGCACTGACATACTGACAAAACCCTGCCTATGTATGCGAAAATGTTTGCCATATCACAATATGAATTATCAATGCCGAAAATGTCACTCGTGGTCGAGCAATAAACAGATGCAACAAACGTGTATGAACATCTGCTAGTCGACTACGAAAATGAAAATAAAGGACAGCAAGAAACGCCGGCGATGTTTGCAGTCGACAGCCGACGACAACATCGATCTACCAGGAACCGGGGCATCCCAAAGAGAGCCCAATCCCTTTGGACCTCCCCTGCTTCCTAATGAGAGCTACTTCAGCCCCCCTCTACATCTCCTTTTTCTGTACGTCACTATCCAGCCCGTTTCATCCGTCAGTATAGTTCTGTGCTTAGGACTTCGATAGCGAAACAAGCAGCCACATACCAGCGTTCTTTATTATTTTTTTAGAAGTACCCCTGATCCCCCCCTCCCCGTTTTACCAAAGCACGAGTATGGTTTTGTTGTCACCGCCCTCGCGCGTTTTCTTGCTTTTATTGTTGTCGCACTTGACTCTGCGGTCACTCCTAGCTTCGTTGGGTCCAGCTGTTTTTTGTTGGCAAACGCTGCCCCAGAAATTTCTCTGCACGCACGCTGCATGCTCTATGTGCACGACCGCCGGAGGCTGTAAAAAAGCGCGTCCCTCCCTTCCAGATGCAGCGGCGGGCCGTCTTTGAGACAGTTGCGATTTGCGGATAGACACAGATGCCGATCCTTCAGAAAAACAAGCATATATAAGTGCACTAAAGCGGCGCGCGTGGTGCCGACAAAGGTCCTTCAAATGAATGAATGGCGTGAACATGCGCTGCAGGGCACACACTAATGGAAGCAGCAGGTTCAGCTACTTGGGTCAGTATAAAAAAAAAAGAATAAAACGCTCGAACCCCTCCCCTTCTCTTTTTTTTTTGTGATCTCTTCTTGTGTCATTGTGGTGGCCCTCACCCCACCACCAACCTCGCGTTTGTTGATACCCCCGCACCTACAGCGTAACCAGCCTATCCCCCACCGACCAAGGGGACGCGCTTCACACCCCGCGAGAGTTTTCAGGAGAAACTGGCGGCAGCGCCCCTGGCGGGCGCTCAAGCTGTCGACGCGGAGAGGACCGCGGCGGCGCGGCGCAGGGATACGGCAGTGAGCCCACTGCCCCATTCTAGTACACTGTAGTGGCCGCCATTCGCGCTATTTGACTTTTTATGTGGGGGCGCCCTCGTCGGGCCCAAACTTCAAATTAAAATATTCTTGAAATAAGGAAGTTTAGTTGTTTGCTTACTGTTACACTTCAATAAACAAATTGCTGTTTATACGAAGTGGCCTTGCCTTGCCAGGTACCACGTCATCAATCTTTTGTAATAGTTTTTGCTCCAACAGACTCGTAGTTGTCAGCAGCCTATCGGCATCATTATCTTCATTTCAAAATATACGGCGGCGCAACGACAGGTAACGGTTCGCCGTGCATTGGGATGGGTCTCGCGCTGTTTCGTTTCGCTGTAAATGTTTCGAGCCACTGCCGGCCGACACACTCGCTTTTGTTCTGTTCGTTTTGACTCGTTAAAATCCTTTCGCGAAGTGCATTCAGCTGACTTCAGGGGAACGAAGGGACCGTTGAAGCTTTCACCGGGTGACACTCGTTTCAAGCCCGAGAATATACGGACCGGTGAGTAAAAACCAAGGAGGTTAAACCTCCTTTTTGGTAAAAACCCATTGCTTCAGTTTTTTTTAACCAATGGCTTTGTGTGGGTGTCACACGGAGGCGACGCACTACAATATTCAATTTTTCAACGTCATACTCTGTCGTTGAGAAAACGTTCGTTTCTTGCGGCGTGGCTTCACGTGGGAGCGGGTTGCTGAGTTTATCGTTCGGTTAACATTAACCAGGCCACTGCAATAAATAAAGGGAGGCAATTGCATCACCAACGCCTCGCATGTATCTTCGTAACTAGCCCGTATATCAGTGCAAAAAACACATGAGTTATAGTTTGCCGGATCGCATTTGAGAAGCCAGGTTTAGAGGTCTCATTTCTCCTGCTGTCAGTTTAGGTTATCTGTACTACACATTTAGTGTAACAAAAGCTTCACATAATTATGAGTGTACTTTCACTTTAGTGTGATAAAAAACCGTCACTATAATCAGAAATATCTTTTTTTTTTCTGCTGTAGCCTCCTGGCCTGACAAGGAAACAGCTGTGTGCAATGGGCAAGGCACCTGTTACATGACACGCCTTGTAAAGAAGCTAGCCCGAGTGATACAACATGCATTATAAGGTACGTTTACATATATGTATAACAAACCACTGTTTTTGTTCACTATATTTATATGTTTACTTTTACAAAATGTAATATTTCATTGATTGTGCTTATCAATATCTTGTGATGTCATTAATTGTTTTTCCAGGATTGCCAGGCAACGACAGGGTGACTACCCCCGAATGTCCACTCTGCAAGTGCGGCGAAACATGTGAACGTCTGCTACAACAGGTCATCTTGAACCTCACGCTTGCAATGCTGTATTTGTGAATGGTTTACCAGGCATCTCATGGAGGTGTGCCTACAATCGTCCACCAGCATTAGCTGTCTACTGTGTCATGCAATCTACACCGCAATAGCGTTGAAATTGAGCACTAGCTCCGTGCATTAGTTACGTTACCTGGCACTGCTGAGCTCAACGACGCAGGTTTTATACCCAGCCACGGTGGTCACATTTCATTGGGGGCGAAATGCAAAGACACTCGTGTGCTTAGATCTGCGTCTGAAGTTCAGGGAAAGACGGAAGCTTGAAGAGACTAAAATTTGTGAACAAGAGGTGCCGCTGAAGCAAATGTTTCGACAAGCAGTCTTGTCTTCTTCAAGGCTACAACTGCGTTTGGACTAGAGTTGCCCAGTACTGCATGATTCATAATCATATCATGGTTTGCATGTGAATCATCAGAAATTATAAATTTAAGGGTAAATATATAGAAGTCTGTCTGGCTGGGCAAGATTATAAGAATAAAAAGACTCTCCAGCCACATTTAATCATTAGTCTTCTTAATTTAAAAAAACTAAGAGACCAAACGGGTCTCGAAACGTAGGGTCAGATTTTTTTTTTAAATTATAAATCACATTACAAAACGAACATCACGGCAGTGAGGGGAATTAACAGTCTTTCCAACATCTAATAATATCTGGGGTTTAACGTCCCAAAATCACGATACGCCGTAGTGGAGGGCTCCGGAAATTTCGACCACCTGGGGTTCTTTGACGTGCACCTAAACCTAAGTACACGGGCCTCAAACATTTTCGCCTCCACTGAAAATACAGCCGCCGCGCAACGTAAATGCAACATTTAGTTGTGCCTTACGAGACAGTTTAAAAACTATGCTCAAAACTGTTTTGCCTTAATTAACTTTGTTTAGATCATATAAGTTTACAAAAAGATACGACAAAGCTTTACAAGGCTGTGCTCAATTACATTAGCCTTTGCACATATGTTCAATGGGCTCCTTCAAATTATTTACAGCTAATAAACAAATTATAAGTGTGGCGAGCACTTCTTCCAGCACAGCTTCACCAAGCACATTTACGTTGTCGTGATGAGTGAGATTGTGTTCAGTGAGTATGGTAGTGTTTTCTTTTTTTACATAGCAGAGGGTCTGCAGTATGTACATAAGGGTCTGCAGTATGTACTAAATAAAACGTCCCAAATTTGTTTGAACACACCTACTTCTGCTGTTTGTTTAAACTAACATGTCACAGTTGTAGCACCTACCACTATGAAGTGAAAGTCTGTGAACTACTGTCACGAAAAAAACCTAGGAAATCGAAGAGGTAATTTAAAACGCACATGAACTTGGACTTATCCACAGCCACACTACAAGATTTTACGTATTGTCACGGGGTCGTGACGTCGACGAAAGCAGCAGTCAGTGTGTCCAAGATGAAACTTTTTATTCGGCCGAACTTGTGGCCGGGAAACGAAAAGTCAAACTACAGCAATACACATTGCACGTCGGCCGTCGATAAACTGATCTGTTGCAAGGCGCGTCGGCATTTATACCTGCGGCATCGAACATTCGAGCATTATCACTGGTGGCTGCGTTAGTTCGACAATAAACTGAGCTGTTTGCAATTGCACGCTCCAGCCTAACAGAAGATCCTAAAATAATCTGGAATGTTCCCAGACATTCTGGCACGGTTTGCGCAACGCAGTAACTACACGTGCAATTGGCCAATAACATAAAACATAGAAAGAAAGGAGCGCATGTGGCAGTATTTCAAGCCGGAGCTTCTAAAAGTAGCAGGGAGAATACATACTTGAGCTCCCAAGCCCAAATATATTGAAAAAGTAAATAACACAATAACAAGTATGCAATATATATATGACCTTTATTTATCCAGCATTGGCACAGGTTCACATCATTCCCCACAGTTTGATTTCGTGAGTGTTTGCTTGCAATAGAGTGCTCAAGTTCTGTCGAGATGTCTATGTGATGCAGAGATTGTGCTTACGGCTGAGCAGTTGTTTAGTGTTCTGTGCAAACACCAACAAAGATGTATACACTGCATGCCTAAAGCTTATTTTCTTAGAATTGTGCTTCTAGAATCTGTAAGCACTCGCCTTATATCTCTGTTTCTTTAGCATTCATCTACGCTGCATACTCAGCAGTCCGATTACTACTAGCGCCAAGAAATTCTAGCTGTAGAAACAAAATGAGCCTGAAATATTTTCTTCCACCTATTACCTGAATACGTAATACCTATGGTATGGCTTCACGGCCGAGAATTTAGCCGAGAAATTCGTGCCTGCCCTGTAGACACAACGCGATATCCCTTATTTGTAACGCATTCAAGGTGACATCGCAGAGCGAGAAAGATGCAGAACTGTACGCATCCGCGATTGTTTAGGTAAAAGATTAATCAAAACTACATTGCTCTCACTGCGCCAACTATCTGTCGGCGTAGCGCACGTTTCGTTTCCGACTCCACACCATGCACTCAAAGATCAACACAACCTGACAAGCGCCGCATAACTAAATGAAGGATAAGACCCTTGTCCTAAAGCTATGCTGTTAAAACCCAGACGCTGCTACACAATGAGAGCAACGTTCTTTCAGCGATCTCGGTGTTCAGTTATATGCACATATTTGTCAGCTTTCGACGTGTATGAGTGACTTGTTTAGCTTGGACCTGACTGTATACATTGCTTGTACCAGCTTGGGCACTCAAAATAAACGATGCAAACCTTACTTGATTGACGTTGTTTTTGCCAGTCGAGGCCAGTTTGGTCACCTGGCGATAAATATTACACACGCGAGCAGCGATTTAGCAACGACAAAGAATAAAATACCACAGGGAGCAAAAAGTGCAGTAGCGCGACCAGGGCGATCCAACCGCAAAAACGCGTTTATCTAATGATGATGATAGTACTTGCAGCGCCATCTCGCCTCGCTCTATTACAGTTCAGTACGCCGCCGCTACCCTTATTTCCGTACTACAGTCAAAGGTACAGTTTCCGTTCTCTAAAGTTGTAGATGTTCTCTGACAAGACCGGCTGGGCTCGTCGCGTCTTCCTTGAACGTTGCAACGTTAATATTGTGTTAAGGCGGTGGCCACACGTCGGACGACGAGCCCTGATTTCGTTCAGCTGCCATCTCATCAACGGCAATGTTTCAGACGCCTCAGTTGTGTACTTTTGTCCGTTGGTTGCGGGACAAGATGGCCTCCTGCAAGACCGCGTTTTTCCAAGTCAGCTGTGTGCGTAGTTCTCGGCGTCGTAGAAGTTTGATGACGCGAGGACGTCAACTGGTGCTACATCGTGGGAACCGCTGAAGTGACTGCAAGCTTGACGACATTGTGCCAGAATATTCTAGCGTACTGTACGCGCACGATTGTGCTACACTTAAAATACCGCGCTTGGCCTCGAGCGTCAACCTGGTACGCCTGTGTGCAACAGGCGTGTTGTTATCGTTGTTGCGTCGGTTAATATTGAATTGCAATTGGAATACCGTTTTGGCAAAGGTAAGTGAAGCTGTAAGTAGTTGTTCTGCTATATGCTCGCTACCCCCACGAACATTACTTCTAGAATCGCATTTTATTTTGAGCTGCACGTACCAAAGGAGAATCTAGCATACGAGATACATTGCACGCGTGCGCATTTCCTATATAAATCTGAGTAATGCCACGCGTGCGCATTTCCTGTATAAGTCTGAGTAATACCATGCTCAATTTAAAGCGCATGTGTTAGAGGATTGTGGCTTCAATGGTGAAAGTGATTAGATATTCCGAAATATGTGATTGCAATGCAGTTAGAACTTTCTCATATGTTAATACGGTCTGTGAACAAAAAAAAAAAAAAACGCTGTGTGAATGTTTGTTGGTCATTTGCTACAGTACTTTCACGCATTATTATGCAGCTGTGTGACGGCTGTTAAAACGTTCAGCAAGTTAGATTTTGGTTTTCTTGGCCTAGTTGAGTGCTACGAGTGTTGGGCGAAGATAAAATCGCGTGTCTTTTGTGCGTTTCTTAAGCAGGCATACAGCCGTAATAGTCATTGTTGTACTGTTTGGGGTGTTCAATAAAACAAGAATGCTGTTTTGTACTGCAACAATTTTTATTTCATCTGTGTTAACAGATCACGCAAACAACTTGGACACATGCACGTAAGAAACGTACGCAGTGCATCGCGCGCACGCATTAAAAAACGGGCCTGTCATTTTGAAACAAATAATATAGAACAATGGACGTAACAGACGGCATGGTTGTCTAGTGGAGCAGCGTCGGCAGTACAAATATCAAACCAGAATGAAACATGAATAGAAAAACGGAGAGTAACAGGCGCTTTACCCACGGCTTCTCTGAGCCGCGCAGATCCACCTATCGCCACCGTCCGCCGTTGGTGGCGCCACCAGTGCCACTGAAAGCAGCAGCGCACGAGGCGGATTGGGCTGCAGAAATTAGGTGCCTTTTTCCTTTTCCTTTCGAATCACTACACACACAATGAATGGCGGTACTTTCCCTAGGTCAAGGGTAGAGTGTACTAGAATATTTTCAAGGGGCTTTAGGCGTAGGTTCATCGCAGCGTTCCCCCCCCCCCCCCCCCCCCTCCAGTAAACCCATATATGCCCAGTGTCCTACATGTAGGACGCTTCTTTGATGCACTCTAACATCGCTATTTCTGATGATGATGATGATGAGTTGTGGCCGTACCCTTTAGATTGGGTGGACGCATGATCGCGTCCTGGCCGGAGACGAAAAAGAGAAAAAAAAGGAAAAAAGAAGAAAAGGCAGGTAAGCTAAGACAGGACGGGGCGGAGATTGCAGTCATCGTCTCACTATTGTCCACCACATTCGCAGACGGGCCTTCGCAACCGATACTGCATTGTAGCGTCGGTCCTCAGATGACTCAAATCCCAGTGCCAGTGGGAGCGTGGTGCCCTCTGTTCGTCGTGGCGTCAGTTGCGCACACTTGAGAATTATGTGTTCTGTCCACGACCTCCAGGAGGTCGTGGTTCTGTCCCGCAGACCCTGCAAAGTGCCATCTGTACGTCTGGATCGCTGTCAAAATGTCGCCGGTAGGACAGTGTGCGAAGCGCTCCCGCCCGAGCCTCAAAGAGCAGCGTACTGCTAGAGTGTACTAGTACTGCCGACACTATTATCGTATAGTGGCTCCGCGGAGATTTCGCCCTTGTGCTCGCAGTACAGTGCCATCGTGGTCTTTCTCTGTGCATTCGCACTCCACTGAGCGTTTTCCGCTTGGCGTACCAAGGTCCGTATGGCAGTCTTGCGCTCGGCGGCCTCATCCTCAGTGCTTGCCAGGAAGCCGTATTTTCGGCGCAGGGTTTGCACACGGGCGCACCACTGTGTCCGGATGCCAACGATATTGATATATCGGAATAGCTTCCGGGCCCACCTGGTATCGTCCATGCTGCGGAGGCGCGCCTCATAGGCGATTTTGCTCTGTGCCTCGCGGGCCTCAAACGCCGACCATCCCATGTCTCCCTGAATCGCCTCTACAGCAACTCGCCCGTGGCAGCCAAGCGCTAGCCTGCCTACCGCGCGCTGTCCACGTTCGAGCCACTCTCTTGTATTGGCGGAAAGGCACAGGATGGCGTTTGCGAAAGTCAGGCCCGGTACATGTACAGATTTCCACAGGTCACGAACAAGCACATAGCGGTTGCATCCCCATAGACACTGCCGTCGCAGGATGTTGCACGCACGGGTTGATGCTATCTTCAAATGTTTCTCATGTGCCTCGTGTATGTCCCCTTCCGTGGTTAGGATCACTCCAAGGTACCTGTACTGTACGGCTTGAGGGATGATATCACCCTTGGGTAGCATCACCTCTGGTGTGTCGGCAGATGAGCCTGAGAAACGAAGCACAGCTGATTTGGCGGGGTTGAACGTAAGCCCCAGTATCGCCAGGTGTTCGGCACATATTGTTGCTAGACTTTGCAGATGCGCTTCGTTCTCGGCCAGTAGCACAATGTCATCCGCATACGCCAGCGCCGGCAATGTCCACGTTTCCGGAAGACCAGCCCATGTGAATGCGAGCCTGAAGCCTATAACCCGACTCGATGAGCAGCCGCTCCATTTCTGACGTGTACAACATGTACAGAAGTGGAGACAGGGGCATCCTTGCTTCAGGCCCCGCCGAACAGCGACTGGTTCTGAGCTGCTACCGTTGAAGTTCGCCACCACTGTATTGTCCGTGTATAGGCGTTCCAGCAGGTTTGTCCACTCCTGTGGCATGTCGAGTGCCTTCATGCGGTGCAGAAGGGGCTCATGCGGGACGCTGTCGTAGGCTTTTGCTACGTCCAAAAAGCACCCCACGAGCCCCCTAGACTCTCGCCGTGCGATCTTGATGCACTGGGTCAGGGTGAAGATGTTGTCCTCGAGCCTTCGGCCCTGCCGGAATCCGCACTGTAGTTCCGTGAGGTGTCCGTGTGATTCGGCCCACGAAACCTCCACCTCTTCACAACATGGGCGAACACGCGGTACAAACACGCTTGTGACA
>NC_051176.1:194572741-194592916 GCF_013339695.2 Rhipicephalus sanguineus
TCCGGAAATTTTCTACCACGCTTGGGTTCTTTGACGTGCACCTAAACCTAAGTACACGGGCCTCAACATTTCGCCTCCACTGAAATACAGCCGCCGCGCAACGTAAATGCAACATTTAGTTGTGCCTTACGAGACAGTTTAAAAACTATGCTCAAAACTGTTTTGCCTTAATTAACTTTGTTTAGATCATATAAGTTTACAAAAAGATACGACAAAGCTTTACAAGGCTGTGCTCAATTACATTAGCCTTTGCACATATGTTCAATGGGCTCCTTCAAATTATTTACAGCTAATAAACAAATTATAAGTGTGGCGAGCACTTCTTCCAGCACAGCTTCACCAAGCACATTTACGTTGTCGTGATGAGTGAGATTGTGTTCAGTGAGTATGGTAGTGTTTTCTTTTTTTACATAGCAGAGGGTCTGCAGTATGTACATAAGGGTCTGCAGTATGTACTAAATAAACGTCCCAAATTTGTTTGAACACACCTACTTCTGCTGTTTGTTTAAACTAACATGTCACAGTTGTAGCACCTACCACTATGAAGTGAAAGTCTGTGAACTACTGTCACGAAAAAACCTAGGAAATCGAAGAGGTAATTTAAAACGCACATGAACTTGGACTTATCCACAGCCACACTACAAGATTTTACGTATTGTCACGGGGTCGTGACGTCGACGAAAGCAGCAGTCAGTGGTCCAAGATGAACTTTTTATTCGGCCGAACTTGTGGCCGGGAAACGAAAAGTCAAACTACAGCAATACACATTGCACGTCGGCCGTCGATAAACTGATCTGTTGCAAGGCGCGTCGGCATTTATACCTGCGGCATCGAACATTCGAGCATTATCACTGGTGGCTGCGTTAGTTCGACAATAAACTGAGCTGTTTGCAATTGCACGCTCCAGCCTAACAGAAGATCCTAAAATAATCTGGAATGTTCCCAGACATTCTGGCACGGTTGCGCAACGCAGTAACTACACGTGCAATTGGCCAATAACATAAAACATAGAAAGAAAGGAGCGCATGTGGCAGTATTTCAAGCCGGAGCTTCTAAAAGTAGCAGGGAGAATACATACTTGAGCTCCCAAGCCCAATATATTGAAAAAGTAAATAACACAATAACAAGTATGCAATATATATATGACCTTTATTTATCCAGCATTGGCACAGGTTCACATCATTCCCCACAGTTGATTTCGTGAGTGTTTGCTTGCAATAGAGTGCTCAAGTTCTGTCGAGATGTCTATGTGATGCAGAGATTGTGCTTACGGCTGAGCAGTTGTTTAGTGTTCTGTGCAAACACCAACAAAGATGTATACACTGCATGCCTAAGCTTATTTTCTTAGAATTGTGCTTCTAGAATCTGTAAGCACTCGCCTTATATCTCTGTTTCTTTAGCATTCATCTACGCTGCATACTCAGCAGTCCGATTACTACTAGCGCCAAGAAATTCTAGCTGTAGAAACAAAATGAGCCTGAAATATTTTCTTCCACCTATTACCTGAATACGTAATACCTATGGTATGGCTTCACGGCCGAGAATTTAGCCGAGAAATTCGTGCCTGCCCTGTAGACACAACGCGATATCCCTTATTTGTAACGCATTCAAGGTGACATCGCAGAGCGAGAAAGATGCAGAACTGTACGCATCCGCGATTGTTTAGGTAAAAGATTAATCAAAACTACATTGCTCTCACTGCGCCAACTATCTGTCGGCGTAGCGCACGTTTCGTTTCCGACTCCACACCATGCACTCAAAGATCAACACACCTGACAAGCGCCGCATAACTAAATGAAGGATAAGACCCTTGTCCTAAAGCTATGCTGTTAAAACCCAGACGCTGCTACACAATGAGAGCAACGTTCTTTCAGCGATCTCGGTGTTCAGTTATATGCACATATTTGTCAGCTTTCGACGTGTATGAGTGACTTGTTTAGCTTGGACCTGACTGTATACATTGCTTGTACCAGCTTGGGCACTCAAAATAAACGATGCAAACCTTACTTGATTGACGTTGTTTTTGCCAGTCGAGGCCAGTTTGGTCACCTGGCGATAAATATTACACACGCGAGCAGCGATTTAGCAACGACAAAGAATAAAATACCACAGGGAGCAAAAAGTGCAGTAGCGCGACCAGGGCGATCCAACCGCAAAAACGCGTTTATCTAATGATGATGATAGTACTTGCAGCGCCATCTCGCCTCGCTCTATTACAGTTCAGTACGCCGCCGCTACCCTTATTTCCGTACTACAGTCAAAGGTACAGTTTCCGTTCTCTAAAGTTGTAGATGTTCTCTGACAAGACCGGCTGGGCTCGTCGCGTCTTCCTTGAACGTTGCAACGTTAATATTGTGTTAAGGCGGTGGCCACACGTCGGACGACGAGCCCTGATTTCGTTCAGCTGCCATCTCATCAACGGCAATGTTTCAGACGCCTCAGTTGTGTACTTTTGTCCGTTGGTTGCGGGACAAGATGGCCTCCTGCAAGACCGCGTTTTTCCAAGTCAGCTGTGTGCGTAGTTCTCGGCGTCGTAGAAGTTTGATGACGCGAGGACGTCAACTGGTGCTACATCGTGGGAACCGCTGAAGTGACTGCAAGCTTGACGACATTGTGCCAGAATATTCTAGCGTACTGTACGCGCACGATTGTGCTACACTTAAATACCGCGCTTGGCCTCGAGCGTCAACCTGGTACGCCTGTGTGCAACAGGCGTGTTGTTATCGTTGTTGCGTCGGTTAATATTGAATTGCAATTGGAATACCGTTTTGGCAAAGGTAAGTGAAGCTGTAAGTAGTTGTTCTGCTATATGCTCGCTACCCCACGAACATTACTTCTAGAATCGCATTTTATTTTGAGCTGCACGTACCAAAGGAGAATCTAGCATACGAGATACATTGCACGCGTGCGCATTTCCTATATAAATCTGAGTAATGCCACGCGTGCGCATTTCCTGTATAAGTCTGAGTAATACCATGCTCAATTTAAAGCGCATGTGTTAGAGGATTGTGGCTTCAATGGTGAAAGTGATTAGATATTCCGAAATATGTGATTGCAATGCAGTTAGAACTTTCTCATATGTTAATACGGTCTGTGAACAAAAAAAAAAAAAAACGCTGTGTGAATGTTTGTTGGTCATTTGCTACAGTACTTTCACGCATTATTATGCAGCTGTGTGACGGCTGTTAAAACGTTCAGCAAGTTAGATTTTGGTTTTCTTGGCCTAGTTGAGTGCTACGAGTGTTGGGCGAAGATAAAATCGCGTGTCTTTTGTGCGTTTCTTAAGCAGGCATACAGCCGTAATAGTCATTGTTGTACTGTTTGGGGTGTTCAATAAAACAAGAATGCTGTTTTGTACTGCAACAATTTTTATTTCATCTGTGTTAACAGATCACGCAAACAACTTGGACACATGCACGTAAGAAACGTACGCAGTGCATCGCGCGCACGCATTAAAAAACGGGCCTGTCATTTTGAAACAAATAATATAGAACAATGGACGTAACAGACGGCATGGTTGTCTAGTGGAGCAGCGTCGGCAGTACAAATATCAAACCAGAATGAAACATGAATAGAAAAACGGAGAGTAACAGGCGCTTTACCCACGGCTTCTCTGAGCCGCGCAGATCCACCTATCGCCACCGTCCGCCGTTGGTGGCGCCACCAGTGCCACTGAAAGCAGCAGCGCACGAGGCGGATTGGGCTGCAGAAATTAGGTGCCTTTTCCTTTTCCTTTCGAATCACTACACACACAATGAATGGCGGTACTTTCCCTAGGTCAAGGGTAGAGTGTACTAGAATATTTTCAAGGGGCTTTAGGCGTAGGTTCATCGCAGCTTCCCCCCCCCCCCCCCCCCCCCTCCAGTAACCCATATATGCCCAGTGTCCTACATGTAGGACGCTTCTTTGATGCACTCTAACATCGCTATTTCTGATGATGATGATGATGAGTTGTGGCCGTACCCTTTAGATTGGGTGGACGCATGATCGCGTCCTGGCCGGAGACGAAAAAGAGAAAAAAAAGGAAAAAAGAAGAAAAGGCAGGTAAGCTAAGACAGGACGGGGCGGAGATTGCAGTCATCGTCTCACTATTGTCCACCACATTCGCAGACGGGCCTTCGCAACCGATACTGCATTGTAGCGTCGGTCCTCAGATGACTCAAATCCCAGTGCCAGTGGGAGCGTGGTGCCCTCTGTTCGTCGTGGCGTCAGTTGCGCACACTTGAGAATTATGTGTTCTGTCCACGACCTCCAGGAGGTCGTGGTTCTGTCCCGCAGACCCTGCAAAGTGCCATCTGTACGTCTGGATCGCTGTCAAAATGTCGCCGGTAGGACAGTGTGCGAAGCGCTCCCGCCCGAGCCTCAAAGAGCAGCGTACTGCTAGAGTGTACTAGTACTGCCGACACTATTATCGTATAGTGGCTCCGCGGAGATTTCGCCCTTGTGCTCGCAGTACAGTGCCATCGTGGTCTTTCTCTGTGCATTCGCACTCCACTGAGCGTTTTCCGCTTGGCGTACCAAGGTCCGTATGGCAGTCTTGCGCTCGGCGGCCTCATCCTCAGTGCTTGCCAGGAAGCCGTATTTTCGGCGCAGGGTTTGCACACGGGCGCACCACTGTGTCCGGATGCCAACGATATTGATATATCGGAATAGCTTCCGGGCCCACCTGGTATCGTCCATGCTGCGGAGGCGCGCCTCATAGGCGATTTTGCTCTGTGCCTCGCGGGCCTCAAACGCCGACCATCCCATGTCTCCCTGAATCGCCTCTACAGCAACTCGCCCGTGGCAGCCAAGCGCTAGCCTGCCTACCGCGCGCTGTCCACGTTCGAGCCACTCTCTTGTATTGGCGGAAAGGCACAGGATGGCGTTTGCGAAAGTCAGGCCCGGTACATGTACAGATTTCCACAGGTCACGAACAAGCACATAGCGGTTGCATCCCCATAGACACTGCCGTCGCAGGATGTTGCACGCACGGGTTGATGCTATCTTCAAATGTTTCTCATGTGCCTCGTGTATGTCCCCTTCCGTGGTTAGGATCACTCCAAGGTACCTGTACTGTACGGCTTGAGGGATGATATCACCCTTGGGTAGCATCACCTCTGGTGTGTCGGCAGATGAGCCTGAGAAACGAAGCACAGCTGATTTGGCGGGGTTGAACGTAAGCCCCAGTATCGCCAGGTGTTCGGCACATATTGTTGCTAGACTTTGCAGATGCGCTTCGTTCTCGGCCAGTAGCACAATGTCATCCGCATACGCCAGCGCCGGCAATGTCCACGTTTCCGGAAGACCAGCCCATGTGAATGCGAGCCTGAAGCCTATACCCGACTCGATGAGCAGCCGCTCCATTTCTGACGTGTACAACATGTACAGAAGTGGAGACAGGGGGCATCCTTGCTTCAGGCCCCGCCGAACAGCGACTGGTTCTGAGCTGCTACCGTTGAAGTTCGCCACCACTGTATTGTCCGTGTATAGGCGTTCCAGCAGGTTTGTCCACTCCTGTGGCATGTCGAGTGCCTTCATGCGGTGCAGAAGGGGCTCATGCGGGACGCTGTCGTAGGCTTTTGCTACGTCCAAAAAGCACCCCACGAGCCCCCTAGACTCTCGCCGTGCGATCTTGATGCACTGGGTCAGGGTGAAGATGTTGTCCTCGAGCCTTCGGCCCTGCCGGAATCCGCACTGTAGTTCCGTGAGGTGTCCGTGTGATTCGGCCCACGAAACCATCCACCTCTTCACAACATGGGCGAACACGCGGTACAACACGCTTGTGACAGTGATATGGTCTCTAGCTGATGACTAGCGCCACCTACAGCACATCAAGCAGGTCTCATTCTCAACGTGTGCAAGCCTATTGCTTGCTTTTCATGCTACCACGTGTCGAACGCTTTCTCTGTATGAACGCTTTCTCTGTTTGTATGAAAGACGTCAAGAGAGGAAGAAGTGCAATGTCGGTGTGCACTTTTAAAATTTTACAGCTTACCGGCTAGAAGGTCTGAATACGCCTTTATCAGAGACCCCGACTCCTTCTTTCTTGCTCATTGGCCACGATTTCATACACCCCAAATCATTTTTGCTCAAAAGAAACTAGACAGCATTAAGGTGAACATTAGAACGGTAATTGAAACGAATGGCTCACATAGTAATGTAACAATAAAATATGACGAAAATTTCCCCCCGAAATCTAAATTCCAATCTCTCAGATTTTTGAATGACAGGTTAAGAGATTACTATTGGTACATGTAGAAACAAAAAACATAATATCCACAGATGCTTCGGTGAATAATCAAAAGGCAGGCGTAGGAATTGCTTCCGATTTACTTGGCTGGTCATTCTCAGTGAGGCTGCCAGATTTTACTCCTGTTTTTGAAGCCGAGCTCATATGGCAATTATTTTGGCGCTCCGAAAACTGCCTTCAACAGAAGTCAGTGCAATCATCATAACAGATTCGCTTTCGGTATGTACAGCACTTACAGCTTCAGAACAATCACGAGCCCTAATGACTTTGCACACATTAGTACCACTACAGCTGAAACTCCTGAAATTATTGTGGGTCCCAGGTCACTGCGGGCTACAATTAAATGAACTGGCCGATTCTTTAGCCCGGGCTCCCCTTGATGGACCAATACTTTCAGTTCTCCCAGAAGTAGAATACATAGCAGCGATCAGATATCTCAAATTCGCAATTTGTACAGATATGATGGAAACTATAACAAAATAGACAGAATATCAGCACCTTAAATTTCCATGCAAACCTCAGTGGAGTCAATCTAGAAAGTTTGAAGTGATTATTACCAACTTTCGATGCCGTGTCCCCCCATTAAACTTATATTTACACAGAGCTGGTCTGGCGATATCACCCCTTTGCCCATTTTGCGACGAAACAGAAACTATTGAACATTATTTTATATCATGTCGCAACTATTAAATAATTAGGAAAAGACTTTTGATTATTCCGCTTTCGAAGATTGGTTTAAATTTAACTGCAGAAAATGTTCTAAATTTCGGTGCCTCAGTTTTGGAACAATGCCACAGAGAAGTTTTCAATGCTGTGTGTAATTTCATTCTAGCCACTAAACGTATTCCAACATAATGTCTACTCTAAGAAATACTAGAAAACAGACTCGTGCAATAATTATAAAATGTGAGTAAAAGCACGGCATACAGTCGAATTTGATCGGGCCTGGTAAACTCAGCTGTCTGGTCGGATGAACAGAGGTAGGGGGGTCCTGACCCCTCTTGTCAGGGGCGTAGCCAGGGGAGGGGGGTTGGGGGGGTTCAAACCCCCCCTCCCCCGAAATTTTTCAGTTTTGCTTGCGCATATATACACGCGCACATACAAACGCACGCACGAACGTACATAAAGTGTGGTTGAACCCCCCCCCCCCCCCCGAAAAAAATTTCTGGCTACGCCTCTGCCTCTTGTGTTCAGGCTGTGGGGGACATCCCTTGCAAGTGTACCCCCTTGAGATTTATCTTTCAAGCGTCACATTTGAATTTCGTGACAGTTAATGATAGCGCACTCTCCTTAATACCGACCCTGAAATCTGAAGCCCTTCCAATAAGCAGAAAGAAACCAAGCACAAAAGTCAAAGCTGCTTGTCGCCTAAGAAGTGCTGTAGAGCAAGAGCTTTCTGAAATGCTACGGGCTACTTCTGGCATGCCGCAAATATTTATTATGCTGGGCTTTGAAATGCAAAGTAAATATATAATCCCAGATTATCTACCCCTATTATTGTCTACTATTTGTTGTAAGCATACTTCAAATATCAGCGCACCAACAAAACGAGCACACTAAAGGGGAGGAAACGACGCACACAACAAGCGCTGACTCGCAACTGAAAGGTTTATTCCAGATCACACACACATATTTAAGTAAACGTCAAATGCAGCACACGTGACATGGATTGCCGCCGCTGTCTTGTCTAAGTAAGATGAGTAAGATGAAATTATGGAAACACCTGTCGCAGAAAATCAAATTCTTTGTCGCACAGATCAACTGACGCCTGGCTTACACAATTATCTTTTTCCTTAACAATGTGATAAGATTCTGCCACCTCCCGATTAATCTGTTGCCAGTGCTTATAGACAATCCTAGCTCGTATCTGTGAAAACGGGGGAGCATCCACACGAACGAACGTGCAAGGCCAGATTAGAACTCGCCACTGTTTTCAAAGAAGCATTGTGTTCCTTAAGCGTCGTGCTTATCTGTCCATAATACGTTCTACCACAAGAAAAAGGAATCCTGTACACGACCCCACCCTCACACGGCACAAACTTCTGGGCGTGCTTGATTTCACATTTGTTCTTGTGACGAGCTTCCTGGTTGACCATGGGGCACATCCTGCTAAGCTTGTTTTTGGCAGAGAACACAATGTTGACGCCGAACCTGTTCCCGACCTTCTTAAGCCCGTGGCCCAACTTGTGCTTGTACGGAATAACCGCATATTTTGTAGGTTTCTGTCGATCGGCCGTACCATGGGATCCTTTCTTCACCTGCCGCAACAGTTTCTCGCACACTGAAGACACAATGGGAAGAGGGAACCCTGCTTCCTGCAATCTTCGCACTTGATTAAAAAAGCTCTCATTAACTCGGTGTTCACATGACTTCTTCAGAGCTGATCCTAACGTCGAAGCAGCAATGCCTCGCTTCACTATCTTGGAATGTCCCGATTTAAAACTTAAAAGGGGTTTTGTAGACCTTGGGTTGTAATACCAGCACGTATGATGTCTTTGAAAGTCAAGCTGTAAATGCAGAAACCGAATCTGGTGGTCTGAGGGCATTTCTTTGGTGAAGCATATATATAGTCCCATGCCTTCTTCTTGGAGTGCGTTCATGACTTCAGTTATGCGTTCGGGTCCAATTGCTTTTTGCAGAAAGATTAAATAATCATCGACGTATCGAAAAACGCCTTTCACCGTATCAGCCAGTCTAACTTGAAGTGCCCTGTCGACTTTCCCAAGGAAGATATCACTTAGTATGGGGGCCACTCTTGACCCGATACATACACCGTTTTTTTGAAGAAGCACCTTTCCTTTCCAGGTAATAAACGTAGAATTCAAGTAGAATGTGAGCAATTCGGTGAAGGACTCGACCGAAATCCCACTCTTTTCAATGAATTGAAGCTCGTTGTTGTCATCGGTGATGCATCCTTTGACACATTTAAGTAGGTCTGGGTGCGGCAGCGAGTAAAACAGATCAGCAACGTCAGCGCTAAAGGCAAAACACCCGTCAAACCTTCCTGAGCGCAATTCTTCTGTTATCAACTCTGAATTCTTCACCTTAAAAGGGTCTTTGACGTCCAATGTTTCAAGCATGCGTTGCAAAAAACCAGAGACCACATGCTGCCAACTTCCCTTTTCCGATACAATTGTGCGGAACGGTCGCTCCGGCTTGTGCGTCTTGATAGTGAAGAACACTTGTAGATTAGCTTCTTTTGCTTTTCCCATTTGTTTCACGAGTTGCGTCAGATTTTTTGCTTCCAACAACGTCTTAGCTTGCTCCTTCACTTTCTGGGTTTTTACGTCTACTTGCTTGAAATTCTTGGCTAAGGCGGCATCAGCCGTCACCTCGTATTGACCATCCGTCAATAGCACGAAAAAGCCTTCTTTGTCAGCCGTCACAAGCTTTAAGTTCCTGTCCCTCAAGTCTCTCCCAATGGATTCCATCCTAGTGACTGCTCTGCCGCTCTGTGGATTGCATCGTATAAGCTCATCCACGCACTCTGATATGCATCGTATTTTCTCTCCTTCCGGTGCCATCCTTGCTTCGTTCGTGTGGATGCTCCCCCGTTTTCACAGATACGAGCTAGGATTGTCTATAAGCACTGGCAACAGATTAATCGGGAGGTGGCAGAATCTTATCACATTGTTAAGGAAAAAGATAATTGTGTAAGCCAGGCGTCAGTTGATCTGTGCGACAAAGAATTTGATTTTCTGCGACAAGTGTTTCCATAATTTCATCTTACTCATCTTACTTAGACAAGACAGCGGCGGCAATCCATGTCACGTGTGCTGCATTTGACGTTTACTTAAATATGTGTGTGTGATGTGGAATAAACCTTTCAGTTGCGAGTCAGCGCTTGCTGTGTGCGTCGTTTCCTCCCCTTTAATGTGCTCGTTTTGTTGGTGCGCTGATATTTGAAGTATGAACCGATACCAACTCGCCCAAGTTGCCATTTTACTCTTGTTGTAAGCCATTCACAATGAAGTATAAAATTGTGATTGCTCGATTATTTTTACGTTTACTAAAAAAAATCGCCGGTGAACATTTGCAAGAAAATTTGCTGCCGTATACACCGTGGGAGGATATGGAATGGAGGTGAAGTTAAAGAAAAGCTGTACCTTTACGCGTTATCACACAAAAAAGTGCTACCATTTTTATTTCATGCTTTAACCCAAACGACATAGCTAGAAATATGCTACTTCCTACCTGCGAGTTACAATTAGAAACTAACTTCGCCATGAAACGTACGTTTATACTATTGGCTGCAAGCTGCTGTCTCCCTGAACCGGCAGCGACTCTCATGATCGTCTCATTGATTTTTTGAAGCTTAGTGTGAAAACCCAACTGTAAGTTTTGTATGATTGAAAATGAATAATTATAAAAATAAAATGGCCTCCATTGCAAGATGTGTGTCCCCCCTTGTGATTTTTCTGGATTTACGCCACTGGTAGAAAACTTTTTGTGGAAAAAAAATATTTGTTTTGTCATTTTTCTGAGTTTGGGCATATATGGGTTAAGTCAATGTGTGGGGGCAGACTTTGCGCCCCCCCCCCCCCACCCCCCTGCGCACGCCTATGACGGTAGGACAAGTTGTTCTGTGGCAGCATTACATTTGACAACTACCAGCCAACAGCCTTGCATGGCATGATAAATTCTAGATGTCATTAGCATACCACAAATCAAAGTGGGCTCCTGAGTAGATTTATCATATGCAATACCCTGGTGTTGTGATGCACTCAGCATTGTGTATGGATTTATTTACTCATTCTTTACGTGGTAACTTGACCGCGGCTTTATAATGACTTCTATTGAAGAAGCCCGCGAAACCTTAGATCAAGTTATGTGAAGAACAGTAATAGCATACATGTATGTTCCTTGCAAAGTGTGATGACGCATCACCTATTTGAACTGCTTTGATTACATGGTGGGGTGGGGTGCGACAGTGGCACGAAATATCGGTTTTAAAACCGAAATTTCAAAACTGCGTAGCTGGTATATAGCATGCATTTATAGATGAATTATTTCGCTCGAATTATTTCGTTAAATCAGGAAGTTCGCAAAGTGGAAGAACGGATCTTATTATCGGTCCTTATCGATCGAAATCTAAAATTGTAGCGCAGGGACATGCGAGCGCCACCCGCGGCATTTTATTTGTCACTAAAGCACGCCTGCGCTTGTGAAAAGTCCGCGAGCGCAGCCCGGACATGGAGCCTCCCTTGTCCGGGCGAGGCGAGGTAGACGGTCACGCGTACGTGAGGCTCTGGCCAGCTGCCGTTATGCAAAGGCGGGGAGAACGAATGTAGTGATCGTGCGAGCACGCAGAACAAGAAAGTTGCAAGTAAAGTTTCTGTATATGCTACCTTTAGGTAAAAGGTAGCATATACAGTGACTCTTGTTGCAAGATATGATCAGTGCCATCTGTCGCATAAAGCATTAAGTAACGAAAGCAACTACCCTTTTTCATTCGGAGCATCTGCATAGAACAACCACCACCGCCCCGGTAGCGCCATTTGGTATGTAAAGCGGTACCGATTGTTTGCATGGGCGCGGCGTGCAGCTTCGTCAAAATAAAAATAGGGTGGTGACTAGGGCGGCTAGATGCTTTAACGCGGTAGTGTTACAGCGCACGCCCGAAGAAAAACCCGCTTTTCTAAAAAAATCGCTGCATTACTTACTCATTTGGTTCCGGAAAAGCTTCGTTAAATAGGGTTAATTTCTTCGTTATATCGGGAAGCTCGTAAAATCGGGTTTTGTTAGATCGAGTTTTGATTGCATAAGTATTTTAAAAACCTATTTACATATATGTGCAGGAACTTTATTACAACAGTATTACAACCTTATTAACATCATCTTCCAACTTCTTGCTCCGGCCGGTCTGTTTAAAGGGACTGTCTACCGTCCTTCATCGCTTTTCTATTTTGTCGCAATAGAAAGCGTACCGTCTGAAGTGTCCAACCTTGCAGCGGTTTCTCTGGAAAGTGAGTAGAAATGATTAAAACAAACTTTTTCGATCTGCGTTCGGTCTTCTTCCATTGGTGTGAGGATGCCCACAACACTGGTAGGTGGACGCGATGACACTTGTGATTCTGCGACGATTTTTTTGGCCTGGTAAAAATTAAAAACCGAAAGCGCATGCGATTTCTGCAGGATTAGTGCAGAAATTTCTGCAGCTGTGCTCTTGAGCCGCTTTCGCAACCTTGTTTTCGCAAGGCGCCAAGTAGTCCGATGCGAGAAAGTGCTTGAAACACACTCGGCTTGAGCAAACTGCGCTTCAACGTTTTTGTGACGGTCTTGCAGGCACACGATGAAACGAAACGCTTGCACTGGTGTAGTGACGATGAATGCACGCCTGCACAGCGCAGCACACGCCAGACATCCCAAAAACAATGCAGCGTCGCGATACGGTCAGCGCGGAGGGTCGCATGAGTTGAAGCAGACGAACTCGAATGGCGGTGCCGCCGGCAGGGTCGCCGGGCGCACCTTTGGGCGCGTGAGAAATAAAAGGCAAAAATTACTCTCTGACGCGAAGGAAAGGTGCAGCACACTAAGAAAAAAAAAAGAGTATGCGTGACTCTTTTCGGAGAGTTCTGACTTGCCACGTATAGGACTCTCTTTAAATAGTCACGGTGACTCTCTTGGTGGGTCAGGGTCGGCTCGCTCTAGGAGGGTCCCCTGACTCTCTAGGAAGAGTGGAAAGATTCTCATCCAAAGGATCACGTTACCAATTATAGGGAGTCAGACGACTCTTGCCGGTAACACTCCTACGGGGGTCAAGAGACCCCCACCGAAGCGTCAAGCGACTCCAAAAGTATTTTAAGCTACTCATTGGATCCTTGCTCTACTTTTGCACGACTACTGTTGAAAATAGTGGAGTATTCATTTTAAGCAAGTCCAATAATACTTGCCGTTCTGTCCAGCGACTGCAAAAAAAGAATAGTTCAGTTTTAGCATTATTTTAATAAAACTCGTCGAAACAACACATATTTTCCAGCAAAGTTATATAGAAAGCTCGTAAAGATGGTCTTTGATTTCCAATTAAGAAGTTTGGGTATTCCTCATTTACATGCTTCTCTGAGTATAGCCAACTGAATTGTGTGACTGGTGTGCATAGTGCATTATAGTGCAAAATAAACTGCAGTAATAGGCATGTTGTTTCAATCTTTATTCCTTATGATTAAGAATAAATGAAAAGTGGTGACGGCTGGAGGCATCAGACTTGTGGCTTGCTAGGTTGGTCGTCGCTCCTGTTCAGCGTGAGCACCATGAAAAACGGTATCTGAAAAGCAGAACGTGATATTATGATGAGAAAATGAAATTGCAGTAAAGGTTTGCGAAACCTACAAAATAAGTGGTTCACATAGACGCAATGAAGGCTCACAACAAAAGAACAAATGCAAACACGTAAGTAAGGAACCAAGTTTTTTGCCGTTATCGTGTAAAATACAACTTGCAAATAGTACCTTTTCTAACTCTAAGAAAAAAAACAGTATGCGTGACTCTTTTCGGAGAGTTCTGACTTGCCACGTATACGACTCTCTTTAAATAGTCACGGTGACTCTCTTGGTGGGTCAGGGTCGGCTCGCTCTAGGAGAGTCCCCTGACCCTCTAGGAAGAGTGGAAAGACTCTCATCCGAAGGCTCACGTTACCACTTATAGGGAGTCGGACGACTCTTGCCGGTAACACTCCTACGGGGGTCAAGAGACCCACACCGAAGCGTCAAGCGACTCCACAAGTATTTTAAGCTACTCATTGGACCCTTGCTCTACTTTTGCGCGACTACTATTGAAAATAGTGGAGTATTTATTTTAAGCAAGTCCAATAATACTTGCCGTTCTGCCCAGCGACTGCAATAAAAGAATAGTTCAGTTTTAGCATCATTTTAATAGAACTCGTCAAAACAACACATATTTTCCAGCAAAGTTATATAGAAAGCGCGTAAAGATGGTCTTTGATTTCCAATTAAGAAGTTTGGGTATTCCTCATTTACATGCTTCTATGAGTAGAGCCAACTAAAATGTGTGACTGGTGTGCATAGTGCCATATAGTGCAAAATTAACTGCAGAAATAGGCATCGTGTTTCAATCTTTATTCCTTATGATTAAGAATAAATAAAAAAATGGTGACGGCTGGAGGCATCAGACTTGTGGCTTGCTAGGTTGTCGCTCCTGTTCAGCGTGAGCACCGTGAAAAACGGTATCTGAAAAGCAGAACGTGATATTATGATGAGAAAATGAAGTTGCAGTAAAGGTTAGCAAAACCTACAAAATCAGTGGTTCACATAGACACAATGAAAGCTCACAACAAAACAACAAATGCAAACACGCATGGTAAGGAGCCAAGTTTTTTGCCGTTATCGTGTAAAACACAACTTGCAAATAGTACCTTTTGTAACACGTCACTTTCCGACAAACTTGTAGCACAAGATGATGTGAGCCTCTTTTAAACAACAAACGAAATTGGTTTAGGCTCCTTTGCGTGGGTGCCACTCACCTCTTTTTCGACGTCGTCTTGTCCAACCAAAAGAAATGTAGGACCGACTGCCTTGTTGACACGGCGAACGCCGCTGTTGATTTTCCCATCACGAGCGGTGAGGCGCCAGACCAACGGGGCACCTTCGTTTCCCCGAGTGTGGCTGTCAACTGGAGTGAAGAGGCGGCAGAAGTGATCCGGGATTCTGGGAATAACCAAAACACACACATTATTTGTATTTAAAATCACCCTTTGTTCAACACACCGTTATTGTACACACATCTGCCACGAGTGTTTAGTTCAAATTTCGCAACGAAAACAAATTTTCACGTAAAAGGCAGCGGGAACCTCGTGTCGCAATACGCACTGGCTATACACGAATGAAAGCACTTATTTTCTGAGAAATCGCTTCAAAATTTGGTTTCAGAATAAACACGGTTTTGCGCCGGCTTATCCCGACACCCAAGCACATCCTCCGGCAGTCAGGGGCACGCCGTGAGCGGTTACTGACCGCATGTTTTACAAACGTAACCCATACTCAGATAAACACATGCGAGTACGAGGGCCCGAACGACACCCAGCGCGTGCGGACGCCGTCTACGTCGAGATCAGACATGTCACATGCTAGAATTAGCACACATAACTCCCACAATCACGTACACTCACTTGATTCTGTTATAGCGTCATCGCAGATGTTGGCAAACGATGAAAACAGCGAACAGTAACGAAGGAAAAAAGTGCACGGCGGCGGGCGCAACGGGCGCCGTCGAAAGTCTCTAGCATTTTCAAAAGCCTTACCGGCGAGGCGTGTTCAACTTGAATGACTACCGAGTACGTTCTGCAAGCCACCGTACTATATCTGCACCTCAAACTACCGTCTTTAAGCCAACAAAAACCATTATATATAGCGCGTGTGAGCGTTCTGTACACAGGCTTTCTTTTTTTTCACGTTCCCACGCGAAGAAGCACGCTGTACACACAAGGTCGATGGAAATGTTATTATGAAGTAGACTAAAGTGCATCTCAAAACGACATCTTGCAACTTCAGTAGTGCTGACACAACGTGCGATCAGCAAGAAATGATCCTCGATAATTGTTTGCATCGCTCACTTTATGGGAGCTTGAACAGCAACGCGCATAACGGTGGCAACTCGTTAACTGACAGCTTTAGTTGGGCATCCGCAACAGCCCAGCGGACACAGGCTGCTGTTGGAAATGGCTGGCAGATAACTTGCGCAGAGCTGCTGCAGACGCCCAGCTAAAGCTGTATAATTAGTGCCTACGAAAGCAGTACACTCACCGTTAACTGGCGCCCTTTGTCCGTATCCGCACCTCCATGAATACTCCGCCCTCCAAGCGTCACTTCGTGCACGGAGCCGGCGTCAACACCACCGAAGACGCGCATGAACATGAAACTGATGAAACTTCAAGACACGCAACCCGGGCTGTCAACGCAACCACGCAACGCATTCCAATAGACGAAGACACTGAGACTGAGTGAGACGACTGAGAGAGAAGCCAGAAGCGGCGCGCCACCCCGGCGCCAACCCCGTCTCCGTCGGCGAGCAACGCGCCACAACGGCGCCAAAGGGCAAGCGCGCGATATGTATGGCGTATCGGCGGCTCTTTCATGACGGAAGCCATTCGAAACGCGCTTCAGGAGCGTCCAGTGACTCCTTGCAAAATGTTAACTCTTTTTCTCTGCCTGTACCTTCCAAAAGGGGTCACATGGACGCCCGAAGAGGGTCACGGTTCCATGACCCTCTTTTGACTCTTTTTTTTCTTAGAGTGGTGCACGTCACTTGGCGACAAACTTGCAGCACAAGATGATGTGAGCCTCTTAAACAACAAACGAAATTGGTTTAGGCTCCTTTGCGTGGGTTTCACTCACCTCTTTTCCTATACGTCGTCTTGTCCAACCAAAAGAGATGTAGGACCGACTGCCTCGTTGACAGGGCGAACGCCGCTGCTGATTTTCCCATCACGAGCGGTGAGGCGCCAGACCAGAGCGGCACATTCGTTTCCCCGAGTGTGGCTGTCAATTGGAGTGAAGAGGCGGGAGAAGTGATCCGGGATTCTGGGAATAACCAAAACACACACATTATTTGTATTTAAAACCACCCTTTGTTCAACACACCGTTATTGTACACACATCTGCCACGAGTGTTTAGTTCGAATTTCGCAACGAAAACAAATTTTCACGTAAAAGGCAGCGGGAACCTCGTGTCGCAATACACACTGGCTATACACGAATGAAAGCACTTCTTTTCTGAGAAATCGCTTCAAAATTTGGTTTCAGAATAAACACGGTTTTGCGCCGGCTTACCCCGACACCCAAGCACAACCTCCAGCAGTCCGGGGCACGGCGTGAGCGGTTACTGACCGCATGTTTTACAAACGTAACCCATACTCAGATAAACACATGCGAGTACGAGGGCCCGAACGACACCCAGCGCGTGCGGACGCCGTCTACGTCGAGATCAGACATGTCATATGCTAGAATTAGCACACATAACTTCCACAATCACGTACACTCACTCGATTCTGTTATAGCGTCATCGCAGATGTTGGCAAACCATGAAAACCGCAAACAGTAACGAATGAAAAAAGTGCACGGCGGCGGCCGCAACAACGGGCATCGTCGAAAGTCTCTAGCTTTTTCGCCTTACCGGCGAGGCGTGTCCAACTTGAATGACTACCGCGTACGTTCTGGAAGCCACGGTACTATATGTGCACCTCAAACTACCGTCTTTAAGCCAACAAAAAACGTTATATATAGTGCGTCTGAGCGTTCTGTACACAGGCTTGCTTTTTTTTTTTTTTTTTTTTCACGTTCCCACGCGCGGAAGCACGCAGCACACTCAAGGTCAATGGAAATTTTATTATGAAGTAGACTAAAGTGCATCTCAAAACGACATCTTGCACCTTCAGTAGTGCAGACACAACGTGCGATCAGCAAAAAATGACCCTTGATAATTGTTTGCATCGCTCACTTTATGGGAGTTTGTACAGCAACGCGCATGACGGTGGCAACTAGTTAACTGACAGCTTTAGTTGGGCATCCGCAACAGCCCCGCGTACACAGGCTGCTGTTGGAAATGGCTGGCAGATAACTTCCGCAGAGCTGCTGCAGACGCCCAGCTAAAGCTGTATAATTAGTGCCTACGAAAGCAGCACACTCACCGTTAACTGGCGCCTGTTGTCCGTATCCACAGCTCCATGAATATTCCGCCCTCCAAGCGTCACTTCGTGCACGGAGCGGGCGTCAACACCACCGAAGACGCGCATGAACATGAAATTGCGAGAAAAGGCGGAAGCGGCGGCGCGCCACCCCGGCGCCAACCGCGTCTCCGTCGGCGAGCAACGCGCCACAACGGCGCCAAAGGGCAAGCGCGCGATATGTATGGCGTATTGACGGAAGCCAATCGAAACGCGCTTCAGGAGCGTCCAGTGACTCCTTCCAAAATGCTAACTCTTTTTCTCTGCATGTACCTTCCAAAAGGGGTCACATGGACGCCCGAAGAGAGTCACGGTTCCATGACCATCTTTTGACTCTTTTTTTTCTTAGAGTGGCCTGAAGTGCGTAAAATACAATTTCAAGTTATACATGTTTGTTTTTAAGCAAAATAAGTGTACCTGCGAGGGTTTTTGCTCACACCAATAGATTGAACCACATCGCTGTTGGGTGACGCTAGCGGTCATTCTTTCAAGATTATCAACACCAAATTAAAGATATAATAATTTTTTTTATGGGACAAAAGCGTGCTCGTTGCCGCCGATGTGACAAACAATCTTCTCATTTTCACCACAAACAAAAAGTTTTCCGAGCGGTTCACGCCCCTTTAATGCCTTATTTGGCCGAGTTCCCTACACTAATTTTTTGCCAGCATAGTTGGCCTCCAAGCATGACCCAACTGTTGCTGACATGTGGCTGGCCGAAAAAATTAGCAGCCACTTGTTTCCCAATGTTTTGGCGATTGCCGGCCTGCGACCGTACAACACTTGGGCTATACCGCACACCTCCACCAATATTTCCCCCACTTGCCTGGTGATTAGGAATACCCTTTACAAATACATTACACACATGCAAATATGGGTGCTAGGGAGAGCAGGGGGTTAAACAAAGGGATACTTCAAGCCTTGAGGAAGCGAACACTTCATGCTGCCTCTCGCTTTCCCGCGCCTCTGAAACAACATTACGCAATGGGCAACACGTGTGCATGGGCGGGTCACTTAGCTAGTGGATGAGACCAGTGCTCTCCTCCCCCTAGCTTCGTGGCCAGCCCCATGAACAGCTTTCATCATTTTCATTACCAAACATCGCATGATCAGCTTAAACGATGTGGTTTGCGTTAAAGAGAAAGTTAATTTGTCTTATATTAATAAAGAACCATTCCACGATATACTATATCGAGAATGCCTATCGCGGCATCATCGAAGGAGGAAAAACACTGGGAGGGAGCGTCACGTGATTACCGGCCCGCCTCAGTATGGTCCCTATAATGTACTAGGAACTGCAGCCTCGACAAGCCAACATCGTCTGACGCGCCACCCCTCCCGACCACTGCGCGGTGCCTCGATCTTGGCTCCTGTAAAGTCTTTAGGCTCCTGCACTGCAGCTCTTCTTGTGAATTGAGCATTAGACCCCCGCAGCGCTCGCAGCAGACCAATATCAGCGCTTGCCTATCACGTGATGTGATTTTTTTTTATGACCAGGCTTCAAGATTGTAACGTATTGCTCCCTCCTAGTTTTTTCCTTCCTCTATGGACATCATAAAGTTGCCGTGGAAACCGCCCTGTAAGCCAGAAAAAGCGCAAGAAGGAAAGACCGGTGTCGTCAAATTGGTTAAAGGAGTCCTGAACCGCCCCATCAGTCTTGACGAAAAAACACGTTCTACGGGCAGCAAACAGTACGATGAATAGCTCAGCCAAATGTTGCGGTTGTGTGTGTGCGACACGTAGAGTTTACCAGTGGAGCGCGAAGTTGCCACTTTCTCAAGCATACCCAGGAATTCGGGACATCGCTTTTAGTTCACCTTTTTTCACACCACGTGGCGTACGGACCTTCAACGTTCAAAATTCGCGCGATGACGCTTGCCGTAGTCGCGCGAATCGAGAAAACCACAATACATAAAAAAAAGCACGACGACGATATCCGCTACAAGCAGCGAGCGCGAACCTAAATCGACGACTGATAACCGCAGCGCATGCAACGAGCGGCCGGTTGGGCTGCTCGACCATGAATCAGCAGTTCTGTTGCAATGAAAGGAGGCTTACATGTCGCTTGGCTGCGCTTGATAACGACGAGCTCTCGAAAGAGCGTGCTGCCCTTCTTCGCATCTCCTGCCTCTTCAATATATTTCGTCCGATTATATTGTTGTTGGCTCCCACGGGTTTCTTAAAAGTTCTAAAGCAAGAACGTCCTTTAGCACTGCTGTTTTTGTAGTGTGAAAAAAAGCTAACTTCCAGAAAATATACAAGCTTG
>NC_051176.1:195273016-195454919 GCF_013339695.2 Rhipicephalus sanguineus
AGAATAGTCATTACATGCGTTGTGCTCGCACATTGAGCACAGCTATACAGATTCGTATTTGCTGCAGCAAATCGTAATGATTTTTTTTGCTGTGCTCGCTTATTCGCACTTTTTCAAGGATGCCTAATCTTTCCTGTTGCACAGTCTTTGCAATACAAGCCTACATATTTGAGCAGAGTGGGTAAGTTTATGCTCCTACAACCAAGCTCAAGACAGCCATCAACCTTGACTCAATCGGCTGCTGGCGCACAGAATGATGTATGCCAGTCTATTTAGGCGTTAGAACGAAGATAACGTCGGTACCAGGCGGCAGTGGGTCCTTCTTGTCTCCCTCTGGGCCACATTAACATTAAAGGGAAGCGCGCCAAGCTAAACTATAGTAGCAGGAAGCCCGTATGTGCTGGCCCACTACGAGTTCAGGAAGACGGCATTTTGTGCGGCAGCGATCATTCTCAAGCGGAACTTACGAAATCAACGTTGAGGAATTTAAGTGCCCAGTTCAGTCGCCGCTTGCGGGCTCGTTAAGTTCGCTAGAGCGCCCAAACTTTTTTTACTGCCCTTCCTTCGCACTTGCTTGTTCAGTTCATAGGTAAAACAGCGCAAACGTAACAAGAAACGAGAAAGACACAGGAAAAAGTGCTGACTTCAACTAACAGTTTATTCTTCGGTGAGCTTGCTTACTTAGGGAAAACCTTCAATATCAGACAAGATATCCTCTACATAACATAACATTCATCCCCAACGTAATGACAGAAATTCACGTTCTTTTTTGTTAATAGGATCGAAGGAGCGCTTACGCACGAGGAACCAGCCTTGTCTATTTCGCGAACTTCAATTAAATGCGAAGCATTTCTTAGCGAACCTCAGACACTTTGGGCGTTTCTATCTATCTATCTATCTATCTACCTATCTATCTATCTATCTATCTATCTATCTATCTATCTAGCCGCCTACGTCTGGGCGCTCTCCTGGTCGTCTCCATAACTTCTAATATACCAAAATTGGCATAGCAGGGGATCAGTGTATGGTGAACGCGATTCACTGGTCATGACATGAATAACGAAAAATACCTGTCGTGTACGTCATGAAACCCTTTCTCTCAGTCCCGTGTGGCACATACCCGCATACCAGAGTTTAAGTTATGCGGGTATGTGCCACGGGTGATACAAAGTCTCAACCAGCACAGTAAACGCGAACACACACATTGACACGCAAGGAAAGTAATAATAATAATTGTTGGGGCTTTAATTTTGACCATCTGGCATTCTTTAACGTGCACCGAGATCGCACAGTACACGGGCATCTAGCATTTCGCATTCATCGCAATGCGATCACCGCGGCCGGGATCGAACCCATGACCTTCGGGTCAGCAGCCGAGCACCGTAACCGCTGCGCCACCGTAGCGGACACAAAGAAAGTGAGGAAGCTGAAGACAGAACAATCCTTGAAGACGCTCAATTACCATGCACTCGTTCACGTGGTCCGCAACGTGGACCACGTCGATTACGCAAGAACCGGGGTCAATGCTTCCTACAATAAATCTGCCGAGAGAACCAGGCCCCTCATCATTACCGGTGGCTTCAACATTGACTTATCAAGACCCAACAAGGCCTGGTCTTCATATTGCGTGAAAGACGGCTTGGATGTGGATAGGGCATCAAAAGACCTCGCTGCCACGTGCAGTACAGGAGGCGTCATAGATCATTTCATCGTAAGAGGTATCCAGGATTTCCATCAGCTGTGCTATACCTCGCACTTCACTACACTTAGACCCCTCGTACCGCGATCACGAATGGATCCGATTAACATGTCCGGTCCAGCTGCTGGTGCTCACTGATCACGGTGATAATGACTTTGTTCAAGGACTGTCAAGAACCCCTTCTACAAATACACAGGGGTTCGTGAAACGTGCGTGCGTTCCCATCATAATAGATAAGTATAAGCATAGCAACTGTAACACAACTGTAACAATTGCGACTGTGACTGTACTGTAGGTGCTGCGCGCCTGCGTGTGCCACTCGGCACTGTGTATATCCAGGGGAACTTTGCTTAATGTAGCTTAGTTGCGAGTAACGCCTGTCCTGTCCATTTGTGTTTCTTCTTCATGCTGTTCGGATTCACGCTATCCAGTATTGGAGAATATAAGCACTACATATCAGCTTACCGCGTCTGGTGATGGTAACACCCATGTTGCTTTTGGCATCGTCACGCAACTGTAATCCTCTGGTTATATAAAATATATGCCACTATTCAGCATATGAGTGTGTTTATACCACTTCCACACTTCTCTAGCGTCATTCTGTAACGTTTCGCTCAACATGAAAAATTATGCCACAGCCACCATCCCGCGCATGCTTCGCATAACGTCGATTCCCACGGAACGTGGGTTCTGCCGAATTTTTATTTCACACGTTGTCTTATCGCTGCATCTGCGCACAACAGAATTCCGCTCAAAGATAGGGTTACAACTGGACCAGCACTCTGTCCAGTGTCTTCCCTGTGTCTTGTTACGTTTGAGCTGTTTTACGTATGAACTATGCATCACCAATTAGCCTGCCAGCGAATGTTACTTGCTTGTTATTTTTTTTCTTTTTTAATTTTTTGGTCTCAAATTGTTGACTGTGCGCGTGCCCCATAGAAGACTCAAGAAACTTTACAGTTGTACAAAAGTGATCGTACTGTTAGTTTTAGAGTACATGATTTTTCTGCCCGCGGCGCATGTTGATTCACTGAAGTGCACGTTGAAGCTCGGAGTGCCAATGATAAAGACCACTTGGTTGATATGCAAATTTATTTATTCCGAGATTACTCAGAGAGAGAGAGAGAATAAGGATAAAAGAAAGGCAGGGAGGTTACCCAGGGCTGAGCCCGGTAGGCTATACTGCACTGGGAAGAGGGAGGGTAAAGGAAAGTTATAGAGGAGGAGAGAAAAGTCACTGTCGCCATCGACATAATAGCAGTTCCGCGTTTGACATCACAGACGGTGAGTCTGTCCCGTGGCTGAAATAGAGCAGCTCATTCGTTTCTTTATGCAACTTTTATGCAACTTGTACATGCGTGTCTCCATGCACCCAAAATCTTGTCGACGGTGAAGTAATAGTAGCGCGGCTAGTGTTCTCAAGCAATAGACTTCTGAAAGCTTGTGAGAACTGGAGTGATGGTGCCCAGCAGTTACAACACGCTTCGAGCTATCGGTGTCTGCATGTTGTTCAGCAACACACGAATAGCACTCACTAGAGTACTGACCATGCCGACGACTTGCCTCTCTTCGTCCGTCAATTTCTGAGGTACAGACGAAGTGTCCCTTAATGTCCAAGTCTGATGTCGCTCCTCAGGTGCATGTAGCTTTTGGAGTTCATGCCAAGCGTCAACTGCATTGCCGGTAGAAGCGTCTTTGTACTTAGATGCGCCTGCGTTTGGTCTGGGTGGTAGAAACGAAGCGTCAGCTCCATGGCTGGTAGAAATGTCCTTGTACTTAGATCCAACAGCGTTCGGCCCGAGTGACAGAGGTGGAGGTGGTTTTGGACATGGTTCGCGTGGCAGCGAGGCTTTGGAGGCTTTGGTGCACCGCCGGTGATGATACCGTCATCGCGTAATGAATGCAGCCGCTTCCCGGTGTGACACGAGTGATCTCTAACCCTTTTGTTCAATATTGCTATCTCCCTTCTAATAACAGGACAATCCTTCGAAGAGGCATTATGATGCCCGTTGCAGCTTGAGCATTTCAGTATCGTGGCCTGGCACGTGACCGTGGTGTGGGGCCGAGTGCATCGGAAACAAACAGTAGCATTCGTGCACACACAACTCACGCGACCTAACTTCATGCACTTCCAGCACTGAAGTGGTTTCGGTACAAAAGGGTGGACTGCGTGTCAGAAGTGGCCCCCTTTCACATGTGATGGAAGTGATTCGCCCTTCAATATAACCTTTAGGCATCGTGACGCCCCAAGAGGATACAGACTTGCAATAATGGTGTTTGCTGACGCATGCTTAATCAGGACTGGTAGGTTGGTGTTGGT
Source organism: Rhipicephalus sanguineus (assembly GCF_013339695.2). Classification (NCBI taxonomy): domain Eukaryota; kingdom Metazoa; phylum Arthropoda; class Arachnida; order Ixodida; family Ixodidae; genus Rhipicephalus; species Rhipicephalus sanguineus. Next base: position 195,277,036 of record NC_051176.1, read on the forward strand.
AATGGCTTCGAAAACATCACAAGTTACCCCAATGCTCACTTCTTTGCCCAACGGTATATGATAGTGGACTTCTATTCCATTAAGTTCCGTAACATCGCGCAATGTGCCCAGCGCAGTCACATGATTTTACTCTGACTTCCTTTATGTCGTTTGGCCCCAGTGCCTCTATAGTTCTACAGACACGGCTTCCCGTTTGAGGCGTCTCATGTTGTCACTGGCGAGAAATGGCGCGAAGAGGACGGTTAACACCTCGGTATGCCGCGAAGATCGTATGGAGGACGCACTCGAATAGGATGGCGTGCAAATCTGCTTGTAGCATGCACTGCACAGCACACGTAAATCCACCAGTCATTCGAGGGCGGTACAGTGAAACGTCGGTATTTTACAATTTAAACAACTCCCACGTCTGCACGCGCATACACTTATGCAGGTTGCATAACTTGTAAGCGCAAACTACGCCTATATTTCCCTGTGATGAGCGCCGGTCGTGAAGGCGCACTAATCGCATTATGGCACACGCAAAACACACACAAAAAAGATGACCTTATTTTTAGGTCTGGCGGTCCCATACCGCCGATTTTCCACAGGATGGGTGCCCTCCCAAGCGACTATGTACTTCGTTCTGCCGATCACCAGGCCGGAAGTGCGCTTGTACCTATTTTACCAGTAGGTACCCGGCGGCAGCAATTCTGTGCCTCCCACAGCAGCGGCGGATGCTCGACTATTTCACCAAGGCTGCGGTGGGTTAAGGTGCGCCCTGAAGCCTTTACAGGACCTTGTGGGGCCACCTTTCGAGATGACAACCCGTGAAAAACCGAGCGCCAGGTCGGTGTACTCCTCTACCCTTTTGAAATAACCGGGGAGTTTCCAGTAGGCACCGGGAGTCGAACCCGGAACATACCGCATTGGAAGCGGACGCTCTACCATGCAGCCGCCGCTGCGGTTGGTAACTACTTCATTGTTTGTTTATTTAGTTAAAATGTAACGTATAAACAGGGTCGAAAGCAAGAAATATGATTAAGATAACGTGGAAAGGAGGCGGAGGGTTAAGGGGGATCTAAGCACAGAACTACCATGAAGAGCAAAATCCACCAAATGAGGTAAGTACTGGCGACAAGAGGAACAGCGGTGCTTCTGACGCATACAATGCGAATGAAAAAAAAATCCACACAGAGTCGACTTTGGGAGTTTTCCAAGCGATGCGTAAGCGTGGAGTTTCACCGAACGAAAGTGCATGGTGGCGGCGTTAACCGAAACTTTGTTTTCGGGCGGCATCGGCGTGGCGTCTTTCATTTTCTTGCTAGCATTCGTCAGCTTCTGGAACAGTCCAACAAAGGGCCCATCCCGTGATCATCGACACGCATGTATGCCATTAAATTTTCGCAATGTCGCCATTTTCCTCATATGTGCAATGCTCGATGTCGACATTACATGTTGTCCGGCAGATGGCTTTTAATCTACCGTCACGAGATGTTTCAACAAAGCCTTCACGACTGGGGTTCTTCATTTACTTTCTTTTCTTTTTTTTTTGCTTCGCCAATACAACGCGTTCATATGGTTCCGGTACATTAACATTCTGTCAAGATGGCTGCGTAGCCCAGTGGTTACGACGCTAGCCTCCGGATCGGGGGAGCGCGTGTTCGAACCCCAGCACCACTAAGCAAAGTTATTTCGCCTGATATATTTATTTATAGGAGCGATCGTCTTACGTGACATGGCGACAAACGGACAGTTTACTCATTGAGTAGGCAGAGAAATTTTTACGAATTTAAAAATGTCCGGACTTAAGCAGTTCAGTTTATTTGGCAGTCCCTACCAACAATAGTGTTAGAGTACATTAATTCAATATTTTCATACAATGGTAACGGTGAATACAAAAAATGCAAATCTGATTAAAGAGTGAAAAAGATACAAGGACAGGAATTAAAAGCTGCTAAAAAGCAGCTTGACGGTATTCCTGGCCCTGAGAAGTTTGCCCGCAAACACGTGGCCATACAGAAAAAATAAAAAAATAAAATACAAGCAAGCAAACAAACATGAAAAGTGCAAGCAAAATACAAGCAAGCAAACATCAGCAAATTAAGCAGCAAAATGAAACTACAGAGACAATGTAAATCGGCAAACACTGAAAAATAAGGTGTACATATGGGAGAAGAAAAGCTAGAAAAGATCAAAGTTAGACAAAAAAAACGAAAAAAAGAGATTACTACGTAGGAACGTTTTGCATAATGAAAACAGAAATACATTGAACAGCTAATGTTTATACATGTACATGTACGTATAAAGGAGCAAGAAAATGCAATTCTAATCAAGCCAGATATGAAATGTCAAAGGGAAAATAAATTTGTATAAATACATGAGACTGTTTGGCGTAGCGCACACCCACAAGGACAAAAGAAGGACACACACACACAGCGCTGTGTGTGTGTGTGTCGTTCTTTTGTCCTTGTGGGTGTGCGCTACGCCAAACAGTCTCATGGATCATAACCAACTAGCCCAACAAAGCGCCTTGTATAAATAATATAGTGTGAAAAAAAGAACTCCAGAATAATCACATTTAGAGACGCTGTCTGGGGTTTATAATTATTCTTTCCACTGCTTCTTTGTCAACGTATCAGCCGCAATGCCTTTGTTGTTTAGGAAATTCAAAAAGTTTGGCATGACATTGTCACGTGGTCGCGACGGTGAAGGAGACTCCAGCAGAACTCGGAAACACGTAACCCTTTGTTTGGCCGAACTTGTGGCCGGGAACCGGAAAGTCAAACTGAAAGCAAGCAATGCACACTTTATACAGATAACGGCGAACAGAGCGTCGGCCGTCGATAATCTGACGAGCGGTAAAACGCGCGGGCTTTTATACATGCGCTATCGAAGATTGCAGCGTTATCACTGGTGGTCGCGTAAGCCCTCGAATACACTAGACTATTCGCGTCCTGCGCGCAATGTTAACGGAATGATCTTAAACAATCGCGAAGCTTCTGAAACAATGCGGCGCGGTCTGCGCCGAGCGTTGCAAACAGTCTTTCCAGGTGAAGCCCGAATACATCAAAATAACACACGTGACAATATGCTTAAGACTTTTAAAACCATAATTCGTCCCTGAAAAAGGTAAATGCCACGTGTCTTTTTGTCTAATGTTGTAAGGTGTTTCAGATGATCTTCTTAGTTGACATAGCGTGAGAAATAAATTGTTTTACTCTTCAAACCATGCTTGTATTTACCAAAGAGAATGAAATTGTACAGCTGCTCTATTTGAAGCACGTTAAATGTTGTGAATAAATTCGATGTATGAGCGTCGTACGGAACACCTACGATATGTCGGATTGCCTTATTCTGTAGCGTGAGCAATGTTAGTTTGTTCTTTTGTGTGGTGTTTCCCCAGACGAGGTTACAGTAATTTATGTGCGATTGAAATGGGGCATTATAAATAAGCAGTTTAACTCTTGGGCAAACTAAATCTCGGAATCTTGAAAGTACTCCACATGCCAACTTTTTTGGCAACATCATACACACGGCAATCCCAGTTTAAGTCTTCACTGAATGTGACCCCCAATACTTTAACGTCTAGTACCATCTCAATCACTTTGTCACCGAAGTGTAGGTCTACGCTAGTGTATATTCTTTTATTAATTGGTTTGAGTGGCCATAACCAGCAGCTTACACGATATCTCTGCGTCTTTTGACGTCGGCTCTCTTTCGCCGCAACCACTCCTTCAGTTACAAGGTTGCCCAGGTAATAGATGCTGCGATAATCCCAAGTGTTCACCGTGCAGACCATTACACTATGTTTTTCAGTTGGCAATTCTTTCACCCATTGTTGATATTGATGTCGCCCTTATTTAACCAGTGAGTGGGTGCCAGGATTAAGAGGACAAGAGTCCCAGATAATATGCGTTTACTATTTATTAATTCATCGCAATCGCACGTGAGGCTTCTGTAGTGACATTGCACAGACGCATGCAGATGCACACGCGCGCGCGCATTAATGCGTGATATATACTGGTCAACTCCTGTAACACCAAAAATAATGACTGATGCAAGAAGCGGGCTCCTCTGCATAAACGCTCTTGTTGTGGAGAAGACCGCTTTAAAAGCACGTGCTCTTAAAGTACACGAACTATATAGAAAAAAAAAAAAATTTAAGGCAACTTCGCACTAGGGGTGCCAAGCCTGAAGAAAGTGCGGAGCTGAGCGGCCTTCTTTTTTTCTCTTTAGTTTTCTTTTTCTTTGTTCCACTTTTTCTTTCCTTTTCTCTGTTCTGTCTGCGTTTTCTATGACTTTTTTCTCTGTTTATTTATGCTTATTTCTCTCTCTCTCTCTCTCTCTCCATTTATCTATTGCTTTCTCTTTCTTGCTCTTGCCATCTTTCTTTGTCTTTCTGCCTTTATTTCTTTTTATTTCTCTCTAATTCTTTCGATGCTATGCTTTACTATCTCCCCTCCTCCTCATCCTCCCATCCCATTTCCATCCCTGGTACTATACTATACTATACTATACTATACTATACTATACTATACTATACTATACTATACTATACTATACTATACAAAGCTATGTTATGTTCTGCCAGCGTGCCTGCATATCCGAGTGGTTACGATGCTCGCCTTCGGATCGTGGGTACGCGGGTTCGAATCCCGCCTCGCCAAGAAATTTTTTTCGAATTTTTTCGTTTCTCTTTCTTCCTATATCTTTCTTTGTCTTTTTCTGTCTCTGTACTCGGTCTCCCGCCCATCAAAGTTATTGCACCCCACGCTGGACAAATCGGCGCACGTATATCTGTGAGCGAAGCAGAAGGTGAAGAAGAGAGCGCGTGTCGGTTCATGATGATGGTCATTTCCGTTCACCCGTCACGGACCAATGCTCGGCTTCAACAGCTCCGCTGTTAAAACGAGGCCATTCCCCTCGATGAAGGTGGGTGGCCAGCGGAGCTGACGGCCGCGAAATCTCCTTTGGGAGCTCTCTAAGGGATGCGTAAGAGCAGAGTTTTTTGTAAACTGCAGCCTTCCCTATAACACTGTTTTCGGGCGGCATCGGCACTGCGTCCTCTTTCTAGCGTTCGTAAGCATCTTGAGCGGCCCCTTAAAAGAGAGCATGGCGAAACGCACGTTTGGCATCAAATTTTCGCAAAGCCATAGTTTTACTGCTGCGTGCACTTCTCCATGTCGGCTTTACATGTTTCCAGGCAGAGGGCTTGCTTCTATTCCTACACCAGGGCACCACCGTATAACAAAGGGCAGCAGCCGCGACAGGCGCGCCGCCGCAGCGGCCAATGGCAAGAAGGCAACCGCTGTCGCTTTTAGACTACGCACGCAGCGATCCGCTGTAAAAATATAGTGTACTGACACTTATTGCGGGAGTTACCATGACGCTGTTAATTGCGGCTAACAGCCTTCCATTCGGCACTGGGACTTTGAGTGAGTGAGTGAGTGAGTGAGTGAGTGAGTGAGTGAGTGAGTGAGTGAGTGAGTGAGTGAGTGAGTGAGTGAGTGAGTGAGTGAGTGAGTGAGTGAGTGAGTGAGTGAGTGAGTGAGTGAGTGAGTGAGTGAGTGAGTGAGTGAGTGAGTGAGTGAGTGAATATCTTAATCAATCACCCAATTAAAAGCGCTCGTTATTACTGGCACTCCATATCCACCGAAATTTTGTCCACGAGCAGTGTTGGAATAATCGGTGATCTCTGGGTCTAGAACCAAACGCTCTCCCCTCAACTCACAGATGACCACTAAAATGAAATATGCTGCTCGTGCAGTGCACAGAAAATAGGCGGAGAGGTAAGTTTCTAGGAGCATAAACCAATAGGTGCTGAAGTTCAACACAGTGCAATGACAAACTATGGACGGATATTTCGATGCAGGTTAAAGAACGTTAGGCAGCCAAAATAAAATCAGGCCATATTCAAAAAGCCCAGTGCCGGCAGCCTTCAGGAATATCATGTAGAAAATCGCGATCGTCTGGGATATTTTCTTGCAAACACCTTTAGCAGAAGTTTTTCCTTTGTGAATACGAGTTGTGAATCCGTAGTCACAGAACAACTCGACCAAACATGAACCTTAATAAAGACACACAAGAGATCTTGCATTCCGGTTTCATTAAAATGCGGACTGGTTATCGCACTCAAGACTCAGATCAGCAGCGCGAACGCGACCCCTACAGAGCTACCACACTAGGGGAGTTAAACGTTTCTAGTCATACATTTTTGTTGACAGTGGTTATGCAGGCGGCGTTCTCAACAAACAAACAAACAAACAAACAAACAAACAAACAAACAAACAAACAAACAAACAAACAAACAAACAAACAAACAAACAAACAAACAAACAAACAAACAAACAAACAAACAGAAAACAGTACAAGAATTGAAGCCGACAAGCGTTGATGATTGGGCGAGAAACGAAGTGACATAGCGCTCTCTCCCTTCGTTTGGCCGGCTCGGCGGTTTTTTTGTTTTCCGTGATGCGCTGTACCAGTTCAAGTACAAGAATTGAAGTTACTCAGTGTATACTTACCCCACTAGTTGTGATTGCAATTTTGGTGGACTTCTAATAAGAACTGCTCCATCTCTCGCAGGTTCGTTTGTTCTTGGGCTGCGCGACATTTTATAGATTTTGTTTTTTTGGCAAATTTCTTCCAAATAAAAGGGGAGGTTAAACTCTACGGCAAAAAACAACTCCATATAAGCTACACAAGGAGTTGTCTGAAGCCAATTGGCCCGAAAAATGGAGCAAGATGACGCTGCTAAATCAAGCAAACCATATCATGCGACCTTGCGCAAACATGTAAATTAGCCAAGCGTTACCAATGTACACTACCAGCGTTGTTTCGCACGGGACGTGGCTTAGACAGTATTTTTTTAAAATTCAAGTAAGAACGAGAACGGATAGCGACCGCAGAAAGTGACACCCCGAATAGAGACTCCGGGAACGGTGGAGTGAGCGCATATTTCGGAGGCCCCATCAGAAAGCGAAATGAGATGCCGCTGTGTACAAAATGCTCTTGAGAGAACACGGTGGTGTTCGTTGAGGGAGGCCGCTTTCGTCATCGTAAATGATTTTTGAGTTGCCGGAGCAATAAATCGTGGCAGTCGCCGAAGATGTCTAGAACATGTTTTCAACACGAACACAAGAGAGCAACACAATACAAGCGTCTTGGCCCTCTGTGTTCCGCGGACTGTGAGTCACTGGCTGCTCCAAATATAAGGTGCGACATTGGTGTTCTCTACCTGTTCTATGAGGTTCAAGTTACTCATACTAGGGCAAAACCTCGATTTGCATTGTTTGGAAAACAGGAGAAGTACATGTCGCCCCACGACAGTGTTTCAGCGCTTAGCTGCCTTATTTTCGCTTCAGGTGAAGCGTCTCGCGTTTGTTCTCTTTTCAGGCATGAGGGGGAAAAAAAGGCCTGCTACTGCTTATTTCGTCTGACAGAAACATTTTCCTGCGAAAACGCCTGCAACAATGAAAATTTTCCAAGCATTTTCTTAGTCACGAAGAGCTCCAAACGCCTGGTAAATTTCCCAGACGTTGTGAGAAGGTCAATGATGCAGCAGCGAATAAAAAAAAGAAATGTACACCGTATATACGCAAGGCAGCTCATGAACATGCCGCACTTCGGCAAGGTCAATGGCAATAATTTGATTGAACCGAGTAGTTCTATATATAACGATGCTCACTCGCGTGCGAGATGCGTGATGTCTACTAATTACTGCATGCCAATTACGGGTATTTCAAGAACAGGTAGGCGTAATTGGTGCTTTCTAATTAAAAAAAAACATAATTTACGTCACCTCCCGAGATGAATACTTTTGAGCATGCAGCGAACAACGCTGGACAGATCGCATGTCCCCGTGCACTTCAATCCTCAAATGAAGCAGTTCCATCGAAACATTGCTGGACTGCTGACCCTAAGGTCGCGGGATGGAATCACGGCCGCGGCGGTAGCATTACGAATCAGTGCGTCGGAACGGAACGGAAACAAAAAACGAAAAACGAAAAAAAAACGACATTTTTGACCGGAGCAAAAACGTAACCGAAACGTTATCTATTATTTCGTTCCAGAGTGAAATGTTTTTTTTTATCGTTTTTCGGTTCACGGGAAAACTTGGCGATCCGGAACAACGTAGTTCATGCAACGTGAGCAATAATGCATATCTCAGGGTACAGTATTAGCGCGCGTCTCAGGCAGGAACTCCAAAGTAAAGATGTGTACCGGGCATTCTCGGCGCTGAAGTATGTTTTATCAGAACAGCGGTCTCCCATATCAGAGAGTGCACTCGATGGCGGTCTGCTTCTTAGATCGCGCCCACTCCCTTGACAAAAAGCATTGAGCCTGCTCAGAAAATTTGAGAAAATTAAATTCCATAACTTAAAAGGGTGCTAGTTTGCACTATTTGGTAGGAATTCGTGGTGCAGTTACTTAAGCTCCTCTTAACAACGTGGGAACAACGTTTTTTACCCCTGCCCACGTTCTTAAAGGGACACTAAAGTGAAACAGTAAATTAGTTTAGGCCGATAAATTAAACGCTGAAAGCCGTAGTGTCGCTAATTTCACCGTCCTAGGTTTATTAATAGATGAGAAAATCTATGACAAAAACTTCATATTTAGATTTCCCGCCGAAACTTCTGATGGCGACGTCACGGATTTCAAAGTGTTTTTTCGTATTTTGGCCACATTCGCTCAACGAAATTTTCAGAAACTTGGTATGTTAAGTCTCTGGCTCCCTCTGAAGACAATGTACTTCATTTTTGCCTATTAAGAACTACGTAGGGCCTAGTATACGCCGTCAAAATCCATGACGTCACGGCGACTGGCGTGAAAACTAGAAAAGTTGGGCTATAGTATCAACTATAGGCCAACCTTCTATCCTGTTGCGAAAACTTCAAGGCGGCGTCGCCACCCGCATTTTCTTTTGCTCGTTTTCTTGCTTACCAAACGTCCTCGCGGCAAGTGTGAGGATTTCAGTATCGTGAAAGAGTAATCTACTAACCTGAGAAAAATCGTTTTTCTATTTAGTGTCCTCTTAAGAGGAGCGCAAGTAACTGCACCACAAATCTTACGTTTTTATCGTTACTTTAACTTCAAATTTTTGCATACAAATAAAAACCGTTACGAACCGTTACGGAACATTTTTTTTTTTCGTTCCGGAACAGAAACGGAACGGAACTTTTTGTGGTGGAACGAAACTAAAACCGAAACGAAAGACATTTCGTTCCGACACCCTGATTACGATGGAAGCGAAATGCTAGATACTTAGATTTCGGCGCACGTTAAAGAACCTCAGGTGGTCGAAATTTCCGGAGCCCTCCTCCACGGCGAGCTCTCATCATCATTTCATGGTTTTGGGACGTAAAACCCCAACAACTATTATATTACATCGTAACATTACCATTTAACGTAATAACAGACGATGGGCAGTGCGTTTACGCACTGAACATCCACCTTGATTAATTAGTGTCTAGAATTACGATAGAAAGAGTTAAAAAATGACGCACTCGCCATACCTTCAAGAGCTTTTCTTCTTTCCGGGAGAGCGTCTGGGAGTGCACAATGCATACTCGCAATTGGACGATCACTCAAAGATACAAACTTTACCAGCCTTCGACAGAGTGACAAAATATATTATTGTCATTATTAGTTAGCTAGCCACTACAAAGCATTCGAGACGTTTATTTTTATTTTATTTGTATGTAGATTATAGCATGAAGAAAACGAGTCAGGAGGAAAGAGGGCACACCCTTATGCGGGTTAAGAACAGGAACGGCTCTGGCATGGATGTTGAAAGTATAGAACGCTAGATCTCCATCAGGAACGGAATGCATTGAAGTGGGAGATACAGAGCCCTTCATCTTGTCCTGCTAGCGCTTCTGTTCCCAAAGGCAGGAAGCTTTTAGAAAGCACGAGAGAAAGTGGGCTTCGTCGAGAACGCGTAGGTTAGTTAGTCTTCCCAGACGGGTGGGTGATACTGCGCGACTAAGTGTCACGTCTGCTTTCTACATTTCTGCGTCAGACGACTTATTGATTCGAGGCGACATATTTGATGCGGAAGGAGACGCTCAGGCGGAACATGCCTGGTTAGCCAAACATGCCGATCGAGCATGTTTGGCTAGCCCCGCCTGTAGCAACACCTCCAGCACCATGACCACCATCAAGACTGAAGTACTAAGCGAGAAAGTCACGTTTCGAATGTGTAGGTTTCACTGGCATTTCTCTCCCTATATGGGCCGGCCCCATCATATGATCGGCGCAGGGCGTCTACTGTGTTAAGCCCTTCGGACTCCTGCTGACTAATTGTGCCGTTTGGGATGAGATTCCCAAATATATTTCTTTGAAACGAAATAAATAAATAAATAACACAAAAAAGCAAGAACGGACTTTTACAGAAAAGGAGAGAACGGGAGAGAGAGCGAATGGTACGATGGCTCAAATTTCAGAATCGAATGTTCCATCAATTCACCGGCCGTATTGGCCTACATTTTTAATATGTCGACTAACGTCGGAAAATATTGTTTTTTTTTTTTTTTCAAAATGAGACAGTCATCGACACTGCGCTGAAAACGCTGCATTCTTGCTTGTCCTTTACGGGGTTTCGAAATAACGATTTTCTGCCGTCGCTCTTTCCCAGAAAGCTCTCTACGAATGAACACATCAACGGCGATCGTTGCCCTCTTGCAACAGGCAGCGCGACCGCAAAGATCTCGAGACTTCGGAAATTCCCCCAGCTCTGACCTCATTTACTGCGACAGCAGCTGCCCTCGCAATTTTCCTCAGATCAGACGCTGGCGAACGCTTCAAGAGGACAGGATTTTCCCGATTTTCGGGCTCAGCTGTCATAGCTGCGATTGAGCAGCCAAAACAATAACTGAACATTAAAGCGTTATTCGAACAAATGGCCCAGCCCTCTCTCTCACAGGCGCACTCGACTGACGCCCTCAGGGGTTGTGCTTTCGTCCGATATATATTTCGTGGACACCATACGCTGCGATTTATATACAGTACCATGGCGAGACATGACGAACGTGAGAAGATACGGTGGATAAAAAATAGCTTGCGTGCGCGCTCATCGACAATCTGCTTGTTTTTCCTATCACCTTGCTATCTGCCACTGGCAGCTAAGATGTCACGGCGTTGATGAATGCCCTCCGTTCTATATTTGTAGCATCCTTTTCTTGATGGCTCTCTTATCACAATTACAGAGTGTATGTAAGTTACGCCGTAACAGCGTCAAACGAAAACAGCACGCTGGTACAAGGAACAGACGTCGCAACACCGGTGCAAAGCCTAGCAGGAACGATTTAGGTCGCAGTCGAGATCTACACAGATGACAGAGAGCTTGTAAAATAGAGAAAAATGATATATCCAAAGCAGAAAGGAAGACGCTGCAAAGAAAGCAAAAGATAAACGAGCCCTAAGTAACGAATAAGACAAAAAAATCCACGTACGTTTAAACGAAATTCACTCAAATTCATTCAAGAGTTTAAACGAAACGTCACCTAACGTTGCCATTTGAAAGAACGCGTTTCCCATATCCCATATATGGGTCATTTTTGAAGGGAATTCGACGTCAGGTTTCGAAAAACGTTCCACAATGATTTCCACAATGACTAAAATCTGGACGCTGATTCTGAAATAGCGAGTTTTCGTTCCACGGCGATGTTTCATCTCATAGTGAAGGTGCCGCAGAAGGTGCCGCACGAACAAAAAAAAATGCTTGAGAGCAATCCCGTCTGTGTAGCTTACTCCAACAAAGCGCTATTAATTGCAGTGGGCAAGAAAATAATGTGAGCACTATTTAGCAAAGTCACAAAACTCTATTCCGCGTGAAGCCGCGGTCCGCGTGTTTGAGACCTCTGCGTTAGATGATCGCAGAACAAGAGAAAATACAAAGGACAAACGATTGCCGAAAGTTTTCCGCGCCACGACAACGGCAGAAAAAATACTATGTAGGTTGCCAAACAAACAAACAAACAAACAAACAAACAAACAAACAAACAAACAAACAAACAAACAAACAAACAAACAAACAAACAAACAAACAAACAGAAACATAGTGTCGTTATTTTCTTAGAGCCTACTCATATTCACGTGTTTGTCAACGATGGTGCTTAACGCCGCTGCAGATTAAGGGGGTAAAAGCCAACTTGACACGACACACTTCTCGGTTGAATATACAGTTCGATTCAGCCGAGAATGATTCATTTCGCCCCAACGCCGGCTGCGTAACTTGATCGACAAACGCCTCACCCGATAAGAGGATTCCACAGCGACGGAAAACGGGACCGATTCAAATAACAGCGGCGACAACTTTAGGGCATACCGGTATGCGTATTCCCTCCTCCCTTAAAAAAAAAAAAGAGACAGATAAAAAGGAAAACTGGCGGTTCGCTAAACATGCCATTGCTTTCTCTTTCTTTCTTTTTTGAGAATTTGAAGGAAGCGAGAAGCTTCTCCGACTCGGTGAAGAACGAAAGAATGAAATAAAAGAACAGGATTTCTCAACATCATACGCAGAAATAGTGCAATAGAATTATTTTCGACCCTATTTCGCCAATCAGTGTGCCTGCTTCTCGCGATGCTGATAAAGTTGGCGGTGACACAAGCCAACGACAAAGAGGCAGTAGGGTCGGCTTGTAATGAGATTTGAACGAGCTCCTTCGGACATTTCGTTTGCCATATCACATAAAGAGAAAACAATGAGCTCACTCTAATATTACGTTTGCTATATCACATCACGTACAAACAACATTATCGTAAATGTGCACTCTTTAAACGAACCTAGCCATTAAAAAACGTATTCCAGGATTTATGAAGTTCTAGATAAGCCTCTGCAAATATTCTTAATGAAAATTTGACAACCGAAAGAAGAATTGTATAAACACAAATTCGAGGACCTGAACAAGCTTTGGCACACGGTCCACACACACACACACACACACACACACACACACACACACACACACACACACACACACACACACACACACACTTGCTTCATCACTGAATTTACATTGAAGTATTTCTTTTTGCGTTTACGTATACTATGAAAAACACGTATTTTGCTAACGGCGTCTATTCATTGAAAGTGTTTTCCTTCTCGAAGCTCACGTCTTATGCAAAAGAAATGATAGCTAATTGAGACGAGAGAACGTCTTACAGCTTCATCTATCTATTAGGTGCGCTGTAGTGTGGATGACATTGAAATAAATGCACTGATCACAGATTCAGGGCATACAAGGTTAACAAAAATGCACTGCGTTCAATTCTTTAGTGCAAGGTTGAGAGGCACGCGCACTTCATTAAATGTGGTGTCGGTGGTCTACATAATGCTGAGCTGGCTTGTACTGGTACTAACCCCGCGTTAGTTACAATGAGTCATGTCGATAAACCGAGTAAATTTCCCAAAGGTGAAGGCTGCCAACTCGCATTTCGCAGATCGTGGTCCTTTAGAAGATAATTTGCATTGCGTATGCTCACTTCTTGCAATTTTAGTGGCACGTAACACAGCAAAGATACATGCTGCTTTCGGTCAAGCGGACATTCAGAGAGAAATCAGAGCACATTATTTTTGCTTTCACCAAGCATAAAGACACGCGTATTCATGCTTTCTGCTTGCTGCCTCGTTATTCAACCGCTATCTGGAATACAACGTTGAAGTGAGGTATCAAGCATACATTTCCAGCAGCCTTAATAGACCAACATCTATGTCCCTATTTACAGAAATTCTGATTCACTTCTCTCGCACCTTTTACCGGCAAGGTATATGTTACTCAATTATGGAAAACCAAATTAATTCACGGATATCAGGTTAACTACTAAATACGCACTTTCGATAAACACCTTTACGAAAGACACGCCGCACCGGGCCACTGTGCAATGATTTGCCAGAGTCTCTGAAACTGAAAACCAAGAAGGCCGAAACGCTTCATGTTGTACACAGCCTGTTTTATTTATGTCAAACGCATTAAATCTTCTGATAAACCTAGGAGGTTGTTGTTTATGACCATAAGTAACGCAGGTATAGACAAACGATTCTAATGACTGATAATTCATCATTAAAACAAGTTAAGCGGCTCGAATTCTCCAAATAAAAGATTAGTTACGTCATATATGATATGTATCTAACCAAGCAAAAAACTGCCATCAAAGCTTTTTTCGTATCTTAATTCTATCAATGAAGTTGATGGAACGTATTGATGAATGATTCCAAACACGTGTTTGTTTCGGAGTGCCCGAGAAGAGCGCTTCTGAAACACGGCTTATGTTTAATAAATCCATAATACTAGCGAATACATAATACAGACAGCACACAACGACATAGGACCACAACTATAGTACCACGCTAGTAATACTTTTGCAGCGGAGCTGTTACGGTCGTGGTTTGCCGCGTGTCGTAGATAGAAAACTATCGTCATCATGAACCGGCACGCGTTCAGTGACCGCCAGAGCATTCTGCATACAGATGGTTGACAAGAGAAGCTGAAACGTGCCCACCAGCTCTGCTGTGACCCAGCCTTGCGCCACTTAGCGCAAGTTTTCAAGCCAAGCTTGTAATGCCTCACAACTGTCGTTGGCGTTGTAGGTGTGACGGCAAAGAACCCCCACGCCCGCGAGCGCGAAGAAATGCGTCCCTCGGAGGTGCGCCGGCCACATTCGTATTTCACCTGCGACTACGTGTCACATGTCAAGGAAGTATGCTCACGTCACGTGTGTATTTGTCACAAGTCACGTGCCAAAGAAGTCGCACGCGTATTTGTATGCGCCGTTTTCAATAATTGATGCTCTCTCGATCGTGGGCTCCTCGGCGATCACCCGTTTCTGATACGGCGATGCGATCTTTCATCGATGTTATCGAGATGACTTGTCATTTCACGTTGCAGCATTTAATTGTTGCCTAGATATGAACGCATGAACGCCGTTGTAGAAATTGGCTGCGCTGCTAAGCACGTGGATGACGGTCCAATTCCCGGCTTGGAGGAAGGAAGCAGTTAGGAGGGAGCATTGTGCAATGCGAAAGAAAGAAAGAAAGAAAGAAAGAAAGAAAGAAAGAAAGAAAGAAAGAAAGAAAGAAAGAAAGAAAGAAAGAAAGAAAGAAAGAAAGAAAGAAAGAAAGAAAGAAAGAAAGAAAGAAAGAAAGAAAGATGCACGCACACGACAAGCTTCGCTTGACCCCATTTTTCCGATAGGGCATGGGCTCATGAATTTTTTTGATATACGCAATGTACTAACGTAGAGATATGAGCGAGTGGAGATTGATGCATACTTTGATGAAGCGCAAAAATCAACAGAAGCCCACGAAAAAAAACATGGTTGATCCCTCCGTCATAGGAATCGGTATAACACGAAAGTAAAACGTGCCCTTGTAGAAGTAACTGAATGTTTACTGTATACATTGATATAAGAGAGTTTGCACAATGTATATTGACGTCTGGCAGCTATAGTACCGCTTAAGGTGGATGCACCCACTTTGATGCTTCGTGGTACTTCTCCATGCCGACGACTAAGTCCATGCTCAATGATTAAACAAACCCTTGTGGCAGCCGTAGTAGTTAACGGTGAACGCGTAATCAGAGAACGAGTTGTAATAGCCAGAAGAGCGTCGCATATTGGACGCAGAACTTGGTCGCCATCCCGCGGCATGTTAAACCGTGATTGAACACCACGGCCGCAACACAGGGAAACGCAACGCGCGTCGTGCCGCCCCGGTAGCCCGGCCGCATTTTTTCTCGGGCGAGCGCGTACGCGGGGAACGCGGTGTTACAGCCAGGTGAGGCCGGCGCGCGTCGCAGAGGTATTTTTGGTTTGATTAGCGTGATGTGATGAGCGAGGCTGACGCTTTTACGACGCTTTACGACGCTTGGGTTAAGGTCGCCACATCGCGGTGTGTCAAGGCATTGACGAAATTGCGCTTCTATTGAAAACGCGCCGAATGGGACGAACGCGTAACGCGTTGCAGGTACTAATAGCGGAGGCCACAGTAATGATGAATTACTTTATTTTGCCGCTCCCAGAGAGCAACACCACCCCGCCGTCCGGGAGAGTGGTGGATATAAAAGGCGCGTTTGTAAAACCTCTAGAGTCTGTGACCGTGGCGCAGTAAGGATAAGCACCTCACCAATGCCGTATACCATTCTGGTTGATATTCCATTTGCTCGTAGACATCTCTTAGCTGAGTGACCAACCTAATGAAGTGGGCTGTTGAGGAAACTATCGGCTCCGCGTTTCTCTGCAACATGCGCGTCTTCCACAGGCTATGCATTCCAATGAGAAGAAACATGTCGAATGGTATGTCATTACAACTCGCTGGCAAGAGATATCGCACGGAATGGGAATTTAGCACAAAGTCTTTTTGAAGAGTTCGTTGGAGCACATCCCAAAATAAGATTGCATCTAGCACACAATTGGAAAATCAGTTATGTGATGTATCCGCTATAGAGGTGATTGCGAATTCTGTAGTGCCTTCTGTTCGTCATTGTGTTGCGATAAGCGCATAATCAACATATTAGTTCTTTGTCTGTATTCAATTGCTTTCAAGTGCTATCCTATGTTGAATAAATACCATGAAAGAAAAAAAAAACCGTGGCGCAGTGGATAGCGCGCCCGGCATCTGTTGTTGCGGACCGAGCGGTCGTGGGTTCGATGCCCCTTGACGGAACTTTTTTTTCTTTGCCATCTGATTGTGTACATTTTTTCGAAGTCATTTCCGTGACGGAAATACGTCACTGAAGTCGTGGTGGATCCCGGCATAAAACACTTTCGTGTTAAAAAAGAGACGGATACAGGACGAGCGTGGCCCTGTGTCCCTTATTTCCAGTGTATTTCTGTCGTTTGCCGCACTTATTCAAAGTATGCAGATGCGTACGTGCATTACAACGCTTAACTTTAAGAAGTTAAGAAATTAATATATCTAATGAGATAACTTAAAGCTGAAGTTATCTACGATCCGAATTTTTGTGCACCTACTTAATAAACGGTTAAAAATCATAACGGTCAAGCTGATTTATTAAAATTTCAACATGAGAACAACGCTTATACACCTAGCAAACTCTGTAACAAAAGTGCACTATAGTCGTGAGTATCGCAAGGTAAATGAACTTCCTCAACCTGGCGGTGCTCTTACAGGAATGATTTGCCATATTCAGTGTGCCTGTGCTTGAACAGTCGATTAATTCGACCTTGCCCTACATCCTGCTGGCCTTCCGGTTAGCACAGATTGTAGAGCGACCGCTATGGAAAAGAGTTGGCCCCGAGTTCGATCCGTGGACCACGACCCATTTCTTTTTTTTTTTTCATCTGCGAAACATTTGTTTTTGAGAGGCCTGTACGGGCTTCCCTTGTAGCATCGCGGTGGTGCCACGAGAATGAGAGCCTTCTCTTTCGTATTAGAGATCATCACGCCTTGAGCTGAAGAAGAAACACGTTTTTAGCACACAGCGCCGCCTGTGCGCCCCGCGCAACGTAGAAGCTTGTTTGATGGAAACATTCCTTTCAACGAAACGCTATTATTGGTTTGTATATGTGGTGCGTTGCGATGTCTGTGACGCACATCTTGCATATAATTTCATTTCTGATCGTTCATGTGAAGTAGCATGCTAGGTGTGCCTTTCAAGCCCCAATTATTTGTGCCGTCTCGCGAGCATGTTTTTGCTATCAGTTCTGCCAATACCTGCTTTGTAATACACCCTGGTGCAACTCAGTGTTCGGCCGTCTATTATAGTAATAACAATTGCTTGGGGTTTTACGTGCCGAAACAACGATATGATTATGAGGCACGCTATAGTGGGGGGGCTCCGGATTAATTTTGTCTACCTAGGGTTCTTTAACGTGCACGTAAATTTAAGTACACGGGTGTTCTTTAATTTCGCCGCCAACGAAATGGGGCCGGCGTGGCCGGGAGTCGAACCAGCGACGCCGGGCTTAGCAGCGCGACACCTCAGCCTACTTTGCTACCAAGGTGGGTAGCCTTCTGTGACTCAGTGAATCAAACCAAGAATAATTGCGTTTGAAATGGCTGACGCTATAAACGACAGGGGACCCGCTCTACAGGGTGCAAGACAACGTGGACAAAGTGGATTCTGGAACTCTTGGACGAGCGCATAGAAACATTGCAGTGACCGGTTTGTTATAAATATGGGTACTGTACAGATTTAGATAGACATTAACTAGTGACATGTTAGGAACGATACCACAAAGCACGTGCCAGTGATACATCCCGTCATATAATTTCCTAATGCCTGCAAACACAGCAGCAGTCATCCTGCCACCAGCCACGGTGGTCTAAGTGGTTACGGTGCTCGACTGCTGGCCCGAAAGTCGCGGGATCGAATCCCGGCCGCGGCGGCCACATTTCGATGGAGGCGAAATTCTAGAGGCCCGTGTACTTATATTTAGGTGCACGTTAAAGAACACCAGATGGCCAAAATTTCCGAAGCCCTCCACTAAGGCGTCCCTTATAATCATATCACGGTTTTGGGATGGAAAACCCCAACAATTATTAAATATTATTATCATCATCCCACAGCTTAGCACCTGTTCTTTTTTTATGTCTCTCAAGATTTGTAATAGCGTCGTCGGCAAATCGGCGCTTGCAGTAGTCGACCATACTTTGAGACAGTACTTGAGCGGATTCTGGACATTAAATGCACTCCCGCATACCACATATTTGCCATCAGTTTACACATGCAGAACCTGCAGCCTCACAAGACAAAAGTAAGGTAAAGATAACTGAGGTTCGCCCGGTTTTTAGCACAGAAAATCTCCCGGGAAATCTTCCAAGACGAAGAAAGACATTGCGAAAGTCAGGGAAATTGGTGTACATAGATTTAACCATATAGCGGTACCGTCCGGTCTTACGCTTATATGCTTAGATATGTTGTAAATGCAAGAGACAAAATCATTTCGCGACCTGTTCTCGGCAAGGACGAGTAGATTCCGGGAAAGAAGACGTGCCGCATGCCACTGTTGATCATTTTGAAATATTCCATATCAGGACCCGCCCAGGGGGCTCTAAGGATTTTACTGAGCCAGTGCGGCTAGATGTCAAGACCGACACGGGAGCTTCGGGCAAACCATCTAAGCCAGGTTCGTCGGAAGTTGAAAACTGGGGTGATCACCTCGAACACCCCACACTGGAGATGTACAATGCACAATCATGATAAGCGACCGCGCTTAGCGTGCCGTGATTATGCCACACTTAATCTCGAGAAGTGTCAATTTGGGTTTGCAGAAGTTCTCTTTCTGCGTGACATTATTGATAGTTTTCGACATTTATTACTTTCAGAACGATGAGAACGAAGGGAGAGAGAGAGAGAGAGAGAAGGAGAGAAGGGGGGGGGGACATGAAATGAAAGATTAACAATTAAGAGTAGCCGCTAGGTTCGCTTGACAAGCTCGACCGCTTGTTTAAGACCTAGATACGTGTTTACTGGCTTAGGGACTTTTTAAAGGGACTGCACAGTCACTACGTGATCGATAGGAGCTCTCCTTTCGTCACTTCAACTACGGCAATGCATTTTTCAAAAAGTACTTGATGTGCCAAATGACGTGCTTTTCGTTTCCCTCCAATGTTTTAGTCGGTTAATGAGTAATATAACACATCTGCCACGGCAACACAGAGGCTTATATGGCGTTGCGCTGTTGATGGTGGTGGTGAAAAGCATTTATTTACAAGGAGAGGTGTGGGACCTCTTTAGAGGTTCCTACAGACTATGTGGAGTCTCTATTCCGGGACCCCATTGGTTGAAGCCGCCGCCCTGGTCGCTGTTGCGGACACCATCTCGGCCGCGACGGCTGCATTTATTGAGGGGTGCAATGCGAAAAAAAAAAAAAAAAAACAAGCTCCTGTTGTACTTCAGTTTGTAGGGACGTCGATGTCTTGCCTTGTGGAAGGCCGATGCCTAGCCAACTAAACTACCGGTTTCAATACAAATTTATTCCTCCTCCTTAAATTTATAGGCTCACGGTAAACGACTATATGTGGTTAATACTGAGCCGCGGCGCCCACCTACGGCGTGCTTCATAATGAAATCCTAATTTTAATAGGTATAAATCCTAATTTTTTATATACTTTGTTTAATATTCCCACTTTTTTTCCTGAATAAATAATTATGACAAGAACAGCAGTATTTGAAATCGTACGCGCACTTTGCAAGAAAGTGACCGATATCTTTTTATCTTACGCTGTGCCGAACTTTGTCAATCGGATTAAAAGGCGATACTTATGTTTTTTGGTAACAAGGCAATAGCGTATTGAGATGGCTGATGACGTCATGTCAACTTCTCTACAACGGGGAAGCAGTTTACCAGCACGTAAACAGCGTGACTTCAGAAGCGACGCTGCAGAAATGTCGGAATTCATACTTAGGCTTTTATGTGCGGCGTAATACAAAGATAATGGCCCATATTCACAAAACGAAGTAAAAGACACGTACGCTAGAAATGTTCGCAAGAGAATATTTCAGCCAGTCCTGTCAACGGACATGTAGTTATTGAAGAAATCCGGCCAATAGCGAAGATCTCATGCAAACGAGAAGCTTCGCGGATTCGGCGCAGGATGTATTTTTATTTCTTTTTTTGGAACGACAAACCTCGACACCTAACAGACTCATAGTGATTACTTAGCGTAGTACAATTATTATGTGCACCAAGGTTCGCCCCAAATATTCTATGTAATTGTAACCCCCTCCCCTTCCCCGCGCATATGACGCAATATTGAAGCCCGCCATAAATAGCCGTAAAAAGCTCCGTATCCGAGTCCACAAAATGGCGCCTAGCGAGCACCCTAGTGAGACTTGCAGCCACTTTGGTTCGCACTCTGAGCAGCGCTTGCCCGATCCGAAGGGATACTATACTCTTGCAGGCTCCGATTTTCCGTAAGCCACTCAGAAAACCGAGACGCGATGATTTAATGACTCGCGCAAGTCCTGCGCCGAGTGTTGTGCACCTCGATAAGACCAGCGGCCGTTGACCTACTTTTGTGCGGTGGCCATGGGCGACTCGAAACGCTCTCGGTGCTTGCACGCATGGCGTCGCCGGGACTCGGGGCGCTTCCGAGAAAGCCAGCTGCGCGAGTCACGCGTCGCCCACAGCTGCGCCACTATCGCCGCCGCGGGGCCAGAACCCGCTTTCAGGGCCCCACGATTGCCGTGGCTAAGCACTCCGTCAAAACGGAGAGGAGGTGCCGACGAAGGTTGCCCTTGGTAGCAGCGCCGTATACAAACCCTCACATGCGTTGACGCGAGTAGACCTCCCGCAGCTCGTGCATGCTTCGAAAACAGAGCAGGCTGTAAGGGAAACATAAGCTGATGGCCCGAACTACGAAGCGATTGCAAGGACCACTGCGCGTGTCTGATACCTTGGAATATATACTGTCACGAAGCCGATTCGCTGGATTATGGGACGCATAAACTGACTGTTAGGTGTACGTACGAAAATAAACAGCCTCACAAGCGGTGCATAAACGCGTAACGTAAAGAAGTGCGTATACATCTCAGACCCTTCTCACAGCATTATATAAAAAGCTGAGAGGTATGCTGTAGAGCGTTCAGCGTACGACGTGTAGTTTTGAAATTATTATTATGTCATATGAAGCACACAAAGGCGATGGACAAAGAGGGAGACAAGGATGGAGCAGGCCTGACAAGTGCTACCAAGGGAGCCCTACGCCTGCCTACTCTTTAGGAAAGAGGCAAACACGAAGGAAACAAGAGAGAGGGCAAAGGCAGGGCGGAATGGTTCGTCTAAAAAAAAATAAGTTGAACATAGGAAGGAGGTATAGTAAAGAGGGCAGAAAAAACGAGATTACAGGTCGCAGAAACAAAAGTAAACCAATGAGAAAGAATAGAGTGCATAAGAGTTGAACAAACGCATACTAAAAAAAGTATTACATACTGGAAGCCAATCAGCCAGCTTATTGTAGAAAAGTAAGCAAGGCGCAATCAGCGCCTTCACGTTGAGAAGCATAACCAATCAGGAACGAGGGATTGTAGAGGTTGGTACACCGCAGGCCAAGGAGACTACATTGCCAGGTTATCCACGCTCGTTGCGCCAGAAATGTAGGTAATGTAATGCGTTCAACTGTCTTTCGTGAACCACGAGAAACGCCTGTCCACACGTCCTTTGCGGTATAAACGTTCTCGCACCAATACACAACCAACACTTCAGTACCAGTGCTTCAGCACGACGACTCAGGCCACAACCAGGAACACAGGGAGGAAACGTTTGCAACGTGCTCGTGCGGGTGCTGCTTTAAGAGGCATAGACAAATCAACCGACGAGCGTCGTCAAATCTACACATTTCTGCGCAGTCGCATTCGTTGTGAGCGCAAGTGGAAGTGAGTTGGGGTGCTATGTAGGCTGGCCCGAGTTTGGCGAAACTCGGAATCTTTCAGAGTTCTGGCGACACACCCTTTTGAACGAGCTAACAGTAGGAAAAGATCAAATCCATCCCTGAGCAAGCGCTGCGTTCCATTGGTTACGATGGAACGCGGCGTCACGTCATGGGCGGTCGACACGTCATGGGCGGTCGCCTTCAAACCAGAGGCATCTTCTTTCGTTTGTTCGTCGTTCCACTGAGTGCAGAAGTGCACCCCTGCAAGAAAAGTGTCAGAAACTTTTACTAACGATGTTTTTTAGAGGTACGGGCTGCTTAAATTCCTTTTCAAGCGTTTAATGTCTGCACTGAGTATCTTTTAGATTAATCAGCATCGTGGTCTCTGAGATTAGCTCAGTCCGAGCGCCTTACGACACCGTGGCCGGAGCTAATCGCCGAGGCCACGTGTGTAATCATCATGGTCGGCCTGTACATTCTAGCGCGTTGCTCGGCCGGCGCACGCCGTCTTCGTCCTCTTATTCGTCGTCTGCTCGCTCCCCGAGCACGTGCGCCCCGCTGATTAGCTAACTGGCTGGGCGATATACCTAGCTAATCAAGTTAGGGCGTTCTATGACCAAGCTAATTAAGCCTAGTCATGCTAAGATCGAGCTAATGTACGTCTAACTGAGACCTTGCTAGTGAAGCCGTGTAAAGCTAATGCCGGGCGAATTAAGGTCATTCTAATTAACACTAGACTAATTAGGGACGCGCTATTTAAAACCAAGCTAATTAGGACCTTCCTAGCTAATGTATTGCTAATTAGGACCGTGCTGATTATGTTTATGTAATTAGCTCAATACTAGTTTAGACATTGCTAATTAAACCTGGAAGATTAATCCCATGTTAATTAAAACGCTACCAGTTGAGACAGATCTCTTCAATATCATGATAACGAAGACCTAGCTAATTAATACCATCAAAATTGAGACCGAACTGACGTGGTCTTCACTCCGAAGCAGACTGAGGAGACGAGCCACGTAAAAAGCTGGAAGAAGCGGGGTGACCACAAGCTCCTCCGATGGCTCCAGCCTTGCACAAGTAGTGCAAGCTGACCAAATTATTTTATATGCAAAGAAGCTACTGCTTAGCGATTACCACATGAAACGCTTGACAGGCGAACTGGCACTATGACAGTCACGAGTTGAACTGGGGCCTTTTCAGAATCAACGAGTTTGTACCCGAGTTCGCGCGTCATCAGTTTGATTGACAGACGCCCTCGGCGAAGATAAGGGCCACCCGCCGCGTTTGCTCTTGCCGAGGAGCAGTGCTCACGCCGCAACGCCAGCGAGCGGCACGATTCATCTATGAGCTTAATCGATGCACACACGCACGAAGAACTAAAGGTTATATCGTCACGTGGCTACAATGTCTCGCATTCAATTTCACCGCGCTCACGACGTACCACTCACGGCCATGAAGCAAGCGCCCCTGGTGGCACTTGCGGCGAGAAATGTTACTTGTTTCTGGAGACATTGTTTCTATCGATTCGTTGCTGCAGAAAATTCTTCAGACTTGTAATGTAAGTAGCAGTAGCCTGTCCATTTATTTATCTGTAATATTCGAGAGAAGCGAAACGAGCTGCACCAGAGTGCTGTGTGTGCGCCCTTGTTGCCTTCGAGAGTGGAAATTTCCATGCTGCTGGTGGAACGAAAGAACTTGCCCGGAAGAGGACAGACGACCACGAACACGCCTGTGGGAGGCGCGATGTTCAGTTGGCAAAATGATAGCGCGACAATCACGCTGACGTCGCTGCACTGTTGAAATGTTGACTGAGTGGCGGCGCAGACACGTTTGCACGCGGTATTCCTTTGAAAACCGCCGCAAACGCCCCATATGCGCTTGTGACGCCATGCTAGTTCTTGTAACCGTTTTCATCAATGCTGCTATCGCGCGCTCCGCACTGTCTTCCTGTCATGACCGCCGTAGTGCGAGCTCGGAGCAAACTCGTGTGCCCGAGAAGCTCGGGCCATCCTGCATAGCACCCCTGATCAGTTGCTTAAGCTCCGGCAATACCCACACACGCAGATCTCCACTGGGCAACGAGAGCCACCACATGATAACTAATTTTTATGGCGGAAAAAATGACGCTACGCAGCACTGGCCAATCATAGTCACTTATTTGTAATCTGCCAAGGGAAGCACGAGAGGGATTGCGTAACGATGACAACCTTCGGTGTGCTTAATTCCTCTTGCACGTACTTTGAGGCGGCATCAGTCTCTGCCATCTCCGCAGTTGTTGATAAGACTGGATGCTGTGTGTGTAAGACCCATCGGAGGTCAGTTGAAGTGCAGAAATGAGCTGCACAGGCGCCGTGGCGACAACACTTTACAAATGCGTCCACAAAATACTTGTGACAAATAAGAAAGAGTAGCGTACCTGACAACACGCACCGCGAGGTGGGGCAAATATATGAACATATCAAGAGGTTTGTCACGGGCGATACTTCCTTATTATAAGAAAGAAATGTAGATAATGTAAATAAGGCGCTGCTTACCCTCTGACTCGTGAAAAGCGTGATCCCCGAGGCTATAGTATCATTAGTAATCAGTTTGAGTACGGGCTAGTTGGTATTTCATTTCAAACCACTTTTGAATTAGTAAACAGAGCGGAAGCTGCAGCAAGCTAAATGGTAGTTATAACAAGATGAACACACGCGAATAGTCTAAATCAGCGTTGTCTCTTATATTTTGAAAAACGAAAGAAAAAAGAGAGAGAGAGAGACCCCAGAGTTATCACCATGATAGATATCCATCAAAGGGCAAATTAAGGACAAACTATTAATGCGCGCATTAACATAGTCTCAGCTCCCCGTGACCGTGATTCTGTCGAGAGGTGACTCGACTCTGTCCCGAGGACTTCATACGCCCGCAGGCTTAGTATACATAGCAGCAAAAAAAAAATAGCCTAAGTCCTTACCACCTGTCTAACTTCTACAGTTACACCCCATTTACCAATCTACCGGCGTTGGGCGATCCGATGGGCAGAACACATGCGTGCAGCATCACTACGAATACCTATGTATGGCAATGAAGACAAAGTCCCGTAGTCATCACAGACTTTTTCATAAAGTTCGTACGACTAAATATTAGCCCTACACGGCGGTTCAGGTGGCTACGGCGTATTGCTGTTGAGCCGAAGGGCGAAGGCTTGAGACGATAACAATGATAACTCATTCAAAACAATACTGAAAGATTGCTCTTCTCGGAAATCAATTGCACTTGCAGAAAAAGAAGTAAGTTTTGCTCGAAAAGAGAAGCACTGATAGTGACAGCAATGAATGTAACAGGTATAAAAATGTTCGTAGATTTATCGCTTTATAGTGTCGCAGTAAGCATTCACGTGCAAATTGCATTAACGAGCAAGGTGCCTGTGCACGCACATATACACGAACACATTTCACTCGATTATCGCGAACACCGGCTTTCACAACGCCAGCGGGATGAACGGAGCAAACAGAAGTGAGCAAACACGTTCAGTTGCATCTCGATTTTCTGAGATCAACGTGAGCTGCAGTACTAAACGCACGGAGATCCGGGGATTCCAGCGGAGACAGTCACACGAAGCGACAGGATAGTTTAACCTTTGGAAATGCCCCGCACATTACTTACAAGACAGGGTAGGGTGCTCGCGCAGCTTTTTGCGAAGTTTGCCGCTCAAGGCCACGCTGACCGGAAGAGAAGATGCACGTTTCACCCGCAGCCACCTCCCCCCACTCTCCTATCTACCGCGCTCGCGTTGCACCGCCGTAAAAAGTGGATATCAGTAATTGTAAATTGGGTAGAGCTGCAATAGCTGGAAACAGTACGCTCCCGGCTACTTCATATCGCTTATATGCAAAAAAAAGTTTATATATAAATAAACATAACACGTATGATGATAAGGACAGCTGAGCATACCTCGAAACAAACATGTGCGAAAGTAAGAAAACAGCCAAATCAAAACAGTTTGAGGAGCTAGTTGGTGCACTCTTGTAAACGATTGTTAACTGCGCAGTATTATGAAAAAGGATGTCATCAAAGAAGACACACAAAACAGATCGAGCGCACTCGAACGCATCGAACGTCATGAAGTGTAAATTGGAGATTAGTAGAAGAGGTACCCATACTGCGGCGGACTGTTGATGATAATGATGATGACCGCGATGAATGTTAAACTTGAACTCAATGTGCAAGTTAGCGTTATCCCTGAGCAACTTTTAAAGAAATGCGAATCTCTAAAAAAAACGCAGGAAAATAAAGCCTGCGTTTAGATCTTTTTCAAAGTGCTTTTCACTCAACAAAAGTCTCAATGTATGATGTGGTTCAAGTGCGCACTTGAGCCACATTATACATCAGGCGATCGCGGCCATAAAGCATGCGAAACATTCTCCCATACTGAAAGTAGTTATGATGCCTTTTTTTTATTTTTCAAGAGAATACTACAGGAAGAGAACAGGCTGCAATTGTCACTGGTTCATGTAATACTGAAGGATATACGCTATGCTTCGTTGGACCAATGAGATATCACTTATTACTATGATTTTGTCTGTACGCCTAGAGTATCTGTGTTTCTTTTATCATTTGGTTGTAATGCCTGCAAATGCGCTAAATAAACTTTATTTTGGTCCCTCGGAACACGCCCTAGCACATTGCGGGCCGCTCCTACATCGGAACAGAAAGACCAAGTCTCTCTGCTGCGTCGCGGGCCCGTTGGACTGCCCAGAGTCTGGAGCTGGTAATAGCAGCCTCCCACTTTGACGGCGTGATGACTTCGCCGCCGCGTAACGCGGGGCACCGCCAGAGCATATGTTCTAGATTCACTATATACCCGCGCATAATGAACATGCATTAGTTGGCTGCATTTTTGGATAAATCTTGTGCAATAGCGCGGGGTTAGGGTACGCCCCGACCTGAAGTAGCCTGGGTGTCAGAGCCTATGGTCTGCTTAATTTTCTGTGTGGTGGAGGGTACTGTGGGAGTTGAAGAAATGAACGGATTGTATCGGAGCACAGCGGCGCCAGTTCTGTGCCAGCGATGAAGGAAGACGGCGACGTCCATGCGTTTCGCGCTCGGTCGATTTCATGCTGTGGCTGCCTTGTGTTAGTGGCCCTTTACGAGCCACCGTGCCGACGCTGTTTAGCAGAACACGCCCGTTGCATTTGGTGCAGCTGCGAGGTAGTTCCCTTCCTCGTCCTGAAGCTCCACACCCGTACTCTATAGCATCTTACCCCGCAATGACCGAGGACGCCAGTCCCTCGCAAGCCCCACCTACATCCACGTCAGTCGTGTGTGCTGGTCTGTTTAGTCAACGCGGCCGTACGATATTACGCGGCACTGACGACCGCGATGTCGAAGACTGGAGGGCAGAGTATGAACGCGTTAGCGAGCATGACAAGTGGGATGTTCGTGACGAGCTGACTCGTTTATCTGACTAATGTGACCAGCTTACTGTTCAACAAACAAAAAGCCGATTTTGTCACCTGGTTGGCTTTCAAATTAACCCTCACTTCGTTCTTCGGTCAGCCAGGCGTGCGCAAGCTTCGCCCTGATCACCGTCTGCGTGACAGAGCTCAACAAAATGGTGAAACCTTCACCTCTGTAAACGGGTGAATGCATCCATGGAGGAAACTGACAAAATAAGGCGCATCCTGAAAAGCATAGATGTTTTCCATGTGCTGGCAGCCAAGAGCCCCCAGGCCATAACGCAAATAATTTCTATGCCAAAGCTTTCATTACTTGCACAAAGAACGCCTTTCCAACCGTCGTAGCGGTATGAAAACCGCGGAACTATCAGCCCTAGAAGCCATAAGCACTGGCGCTGAGTATTCCGCCTTGTTGCCTCAAGTTGAACAGTTCATTCGTGAGGAAGTGGCCCGCCAGCTAGCTCTTGTGGCATCTGTGACTGAGACTCCCACCGCACTGCACCACTCGCTTCGTCGTATCATTCATACGCAAGTTCCTCAGGCGTTCTCATCACCTGCTGCTCCAGCGCAAGTTACAGGCTAGTGCGGCAATAAATAAATAAATAAATAAATAAATAAATAAATAAAGCACACATTTATGCAGATATTAGCGCAAACTTGAAGACCTGGGGATTCATAACACTTTTGAAGAGCTTGCAACGTCAGTTATTCTCGCGCAGCGGGAAAGATTCAACTCAACAGAGCAAGGCAGAGCCTTACTACAAAAACTAGGGTATCCCTTGAGGCCGCAACATTGCGGAGAACAAACACTTCTTCTACCCCATGAGGTCAGAGAGCACATAATGACATCTCCCGTTCCCAAGAACATGAGTGCAAAATATCATGCAGGCAGGCGAGAGGCCAGGGCCAGGGCATTGCAAAGGCAGTTCGGCCACAATCGGGATGTGTACCACACTGACGCCTGCAGACTAACCAAATACAAACACACTATCGTAGCCACAAGTCAAAAAAGCACGATCACAGCTACCGCACGAACCACCTCAGTTAGCACGGCAGAGTCAACAGTAATAGGCATTGGCCATACGAGATGCCAAATACAAGACCCAAGACGCCCTAGTGATCTCGGACTCGCAGTCAGCATGTCGTCAATACATGACCGGAGCTGTATAAAAAATTACCGCGAAAATCTTAGGAACACACGTGCCACAATATCACGCTATCATTGGGTGTCCTGCACACGCGGGGCTGGAGGGTAACGAGAGGGCAGACGGTATAACTCGCGGAATCAGTATCCGAGCACCGATTGAGGCTCTCGAAGAACCTCCAGTCACCCCACGCGACATCCTGGGGGCACAAAGGAAAGAAAGGCAAACATTCAGCCCACCACACCTCAAACTCGATATCGGGCAGGCTAGGGACTGGCGCCGGTTACAATCTAACACGCACCCCAATCTGTTAATTCTCAACAAAATCCACCCAACGCAGTACCCGGACACATGTCCTTGGTGCTGGGAGCGGCCATCTCTTCCCCACATAACGTGGACGTGTAGACTCAGGCCACCCGAAATCAATTCGCCCTTATTAGGGAGAAACCCATTCGAGAGGCAGTGGGAGGTCTGGCTTGCGAGCAATGATCGGGAGAGCCAAGTAGCTCTGCTCGATCAGGCCCAGCGAGCCGCACAGGCCAGTGGGGCCCTGGACTAGGGGACCCACCCACCTTCGCCCTAATTCCCTTCAGTTCAATAAAGTTTGTTCTACTAGCGCATTGGCACACACGCACACAGACACATATAAACACTCACAAGCACACGCACGCATGCGTGAACACACGCACGCGCGAACACCCACACCCACACACGTACATACGACGCGCGCACACACACGCGCGCGCACACACACGCGCACGCACGCACACGCGCGCACGCGAGCCAGCATTCAACGGAACATTACTTTAAGGCTGAATAGAAATGAAATATTAGAATGTCTTGACCTACATCAAATAAAGACAGCTGATAGACAAATCCTTTGTGCTTGTTTCAGTGTTTGCCCATGCGCCTAAAGCGTCCAGATTGTACTGTACGTCACTGGTCAATTAACTATTTCATCATTATCTCTCTGTCAACAATGTCGTGGCCCTGCACAATCGTATAGTGTACTGGACGAAGGCAGACATCTACACAAACGTTGGCATCGAAGTCGCTCATCAGCACCCACTTTTTTGTAAGCTATCAATGGATGGACGCTAATGTTTCTGGCGCTCCCGGCTTTGTCAAATATGCTGGCTGACTGCGCCAGCTTCCTGAGATTCATTATGCCCGTATCGTCATGGAAGCGATAAAACTTCATTCGTATTAAAGAGGCGGCTTAGAGAAAATGCATGTAAACTTTCAGCAAGCAACTGTTCAAACATTCAGAGTATCTTCAGTTTTTCTCAAAGAAAAAGAAGAGAGAGAGAGCGAAGAAAGGCAGCTACTACCAAGAGGCTAACGCGGATTCCTCACCGTTTTGCCTGGGTGCATGTGTGTTGCGCGTATAGCGAAAAGACACCAAAGGGCATACGTATACACACACATAACTGTGCCGTCATCTCGTATACGCGCTGCATGCGATACAGTTTTAGCAACTCCCACCGGAGACACGACCCGACGTTGACGGCGCAAAGGGGACAGGGGCTGTGGGCGGTATAACGAGTAACTCGGACTGGAAGGCAAGCGGCAAGGGACGCGCGCGTTGTGCACGACGCGCATCACCGGTGACGTCGAAGGGATGGCGGCCGATTTGACGCATTTCCGTGATCCGTCCTTCTGATGACATTGACTTCGTTATGCCAGCGCAGCTCCCAGACGCCTCTGAAGGTTTCGCTGCCCACGCATCCTGATCTTGACGCTACTCGGACAGCGCGCGACTGCCGTGGCGGCATTTCTGTCTTTAGTTTTTATCTTGCTTTTACGTCGCATGCTTCGTCGTCAAAATCATCCTCGCAGAAACCTCCAAGCTGCCGTGCTGTTTGCACGTGCCAGCATGGTAGTGTGGAGCATTTGGATACGCTCGAGTGCGTCTCTGTATGGTCGATCCACGCCGTTTTCTAATGAAAATAAGTGTTATGCATGTTTCGCTAAGGGTGATACGTAGATAGGTATGAAATAATGCGTACGCAGCAAAATAAATTATTCCGTCTTTATTATAATTGGGAGGATGAGGATGAGCTCTACGTCGCCCAGTAATCTCTATACGACGGAAATACGCTAATTAAGCTGCAGTAAGATTCGGTGTTTAGGCTCCCTTTCAGGTGCATGCGTGCATCGTCTGATGCATACGCTTGTTTTTCGTATGAACAAAAAGACGAGACGTTCAATCGAGGAACAAAAAAAAAAAACGTACTATAAAGATAATTATTTCGGCGCTCTTTTTTTTTATTACGAGCACCATTTTCAGCCACAGCTATCTCCATGCATTCAAGGAAGAAGGAAGAACCTCGATAACTGAATAATCATCACAATAGCGGGACTCGTGATAAATAAAACTAGTCTAAACAAAAATATCGGACAAAAGCCACAGTTATTGGAAATCTATCTGGGTACTTATCAGAAAAAAGTTAACAAAGCTTCCCTAACCGGAACTCATCCTTTTGAAAACTTCAGTCACATGGAACTTCATTCAACTATAACTTCTATCTAATTCATCGGCTTATGAGACAGGAAATGTTCCATAAGAGCGTCAAATGGAGATGGTCTTCAAACAGCTAAGACAAATAAAATCGCCGGGCAATTGCGCAAAAGTTAATGCAAGTTGAAGGTATTAAAATTACGACTTTGTTTTCATCACTGAAGGATTTTGAATGATGAGTAGTGATCCTTCAGAAGGAAGAGCCCACTACGCAGTATATAGGCAGGGCCGTGCTGTCAGCTGTCCACTTGATTAGGTCACAACGCCTCTCTGCATACAATGTCTTTGTTACCTGCTCTGAGGATACAGCTGAAGATATCGGTGAGGTTCGTGTCGAAAACGTAGATATCATTGCTCTAGTCCCCGCTACGCTTCGGACGTGGTGGCAAGAGGTGCAGTTGAAGGGCCGCTGCAGCGCTAGTGCGAACGCGAGAGCTGCGCAGGATTATTAAGACTATAGTTTGCAAGCAGGAGAAAGGTGGGGGGCATGGAAAAAGCTTTGCACAAAATAAGCTGCAATATTGGACCGTGCAGTAAGCTCCGTATCTCTTTTGTCCCAGGGTGTTGTTAAAACACTGGGACGTGTTTTTCGAATAAAACTATTGTTAATCATGTTTTTTTTTTCTGTCTTCGCTTCTACGAAATTTCGGATAAGTGGAGGACGTTTTGCTGTCCGTTAGAGTCTATTATATACATTTGTGGTTTCGCTCACAGTCTGCCTCGATATGTGCATGTACGATATAGGAACACAAGAATATGCCAGCCATTATATGAACACCGAATTAAAAAGAAATGAAAAAAAGTAAAAGTAGGCCACTGCGAACAAAGAAAGAAAGAAAGAAAGAAAGAAAGAAAGAAAGAAAGAAAGAAAGAAAGAAAGAAAGAAAGAAAGAAAGAAAGAAAGAAAGAAAGAAAGAAAGAAAGAAAGAAAGAAAGAAAGAACGAACGAAAACACTTCCAAGCTTTATGTTCTTGCTGGTTGTCCACATGGTACCTTGTCGAGCATCCGGTCATAGAAAATCACAGTAGTATACGAGGGTTTCATAGGCTTCCTATTGCACGTTTCACGCGCTTTTAAAGCGCCCTCTTTCATGGTGTTGGCAATCAGATAGGCACTTTGAGTCAGGCGCTCATTTGAAGCTATTCAACTGCGCGTCGATTCCGCTTCGTAGAGGACGTGAGAATAGTAAGACGTTTGCGCACGAGCTTAGCGTCGGCCCTGCGGGATTCGGCACGGTTCATTAACCAGCGCCTCGCTTACCTGCTTCGCCAATTGCAGCGCCGCCTTCCACGTGCGCGCCTACTACCATGCGAGATTGAACTATTTTGTGCCTTCTATCACTTGGAGTCGCATTTACGAATGAGTGTATTTGGTTTAATGGAAGTAAAAACGATTTAGGTTTCTGATATCTGCTTATAACAGCGCCTATTCTGCCCGTGTTGAGGTAGCTCATGAACGTGAAATACGATACGCTTGTAGGTGCGCATATCCAATGACGGACCATTTCTGCGATTAGTGCGAAGGAAACATTGCTCCTTATGGCGCTTGATAAACAGTTCGCACGAAGAAATAGTTTCGGTATCCCTATTAATGCTAACGTCGATGCGAGCGGATTTTGAGGCACTGCTGCTTTTTTGAAAGCGCTTTAACCGTGTGACGGACCGTGAATAGCGTTGAGGTCATAAACAGAGAATTCGCTTCTTGACATGTCATCGTCAGGATTAACAGTGTTTATACGTCCACTGTATTGCGTAGGTGTCTTCAACTAACTCCAGATACCACTATCTTGCGCCAGCTGATTTCATCTTAAGCCAGCAAGCTTTCAAGTTTCACCACAGCACCTAATGCTCTGCTGTCTTTGACGGCGCTTCCCTTCCATTGACATTTATTCTGTCACCCCCATAGTTATACGCCGCGCGTATTACATGGCTTGCCAAGCTCCATATTCTTCTTTTTAATGCCACCTAAAATATCGGGTACTCCTGTTCTCTCTAATGTGCACCACTTTCTCCACGTCTTCTAATATTATGCCTAATATTTTTCGTTCATTCGCTAGCTGTGCAGTGGTTAACTTCTCATGTTTCTTTGTTAACGTCCATGTTTCTAGTAAAATGCGATAATTCTACACTTTTATTTTGAAAGATAGCGATGAACTGCTTGTCCTGATTTCGTCGTATGTCGTATGACCTCCAAGCTATTTCTATATTTCTGTAAATTTTCTTAAACTAGGGTCTCGTGTTGCTTATCGGTCGATGTAAACGTGTTCTTGCACAGATTCTATAGTCTGACTGCTAAGACTATTTTCATTCTTGCTCTATGGGCTAACGCTACCGTTGCTTTCGTCATATTAATATGCAAGCCTGTTTTAACACTTACCCTGTTGAGACCTTCAAGCATTTTTTTTTATTTATCGCCAGCGTTGCTTAACATTACAATATGACAGGAGAGCCGTAGGTTGCTGAGATAATCGCCGTTGATGTTTGCTCCTACTCCTTCCTATATAGTGCAATCGCTTGAATACTTCCTCTAAGCATGAAGTGAATATCCATGTGCGCTTCTATCATGTTTAACCACCCCGCGTCCTCCGAGAGGGAAGGTGAGCGAAATTTTAATAATTCTAACGTCCCGCTCTTTCACCTCCCATTTCTTTTTTTCTCTTCGCTTCGAGACGGCTCAAATAATAGAAAAGTGCCAGGATATGGTGGCACTGTCAAATAGGCGTCATTATACGTGATTATTCCAAGTGTAGGAACAAAGAAGTAAGCTTATGTCGCACTTTCTGCCAAAGTCAATGTCATCAATAGGATAAACACTCACTGGAGCTCCTTAAAGTGGAGCTCATAACAATGCTTCTTGCCGGCTGCGCATGCTCGTTCCGTCCAGTCGGCTACAGCGGTGATCAGGCGCGAATTTTAGCTTAGTCGAGATCATGCCCCATTTCCCCCGTTTGTTTGAGAAAAAAAAAAGCCACTTCTGAGACACTGGCGCGCGCTTTAATACAGGTATATTTAGTTGACTAATTGTCGCGCTCGTTAAGTCAACATTGCTACATAATGGTTTTGTTCCCTCGCCATTAAAGAGAAAAACACCCCGCCGGAAAGTTTCCGCGAATCAAGCGAATACGTGTTGCGAATTTGCCGGAGCTCTTCGGTGAAATACAGCGCGAGCCGTCATAACAGCGCTGCTACATTTAACCTCCAACGACGACCACGATGGTTATAAACGTACGAAATGAAAACTTTTTCACGAAACCCAAATGCACTTGAAGCACGTGCCCACTCAACGTGTTTTTCGCGTGTCCTGGAAAGCCTCAAAAGGGTCTTTGTTTGGCGCTACGAGAGGGCCCAACGATCGCTAATGTATCCCCAGAAAACTCTCCTGTGCCCACAAGAGCGCGACTTCCTGATCATCCCTTTCATTGAACCCCAAATAATAGATATTTATCTGCCGCAGGGAAAGAAAAAGAAAGCGCGAGTCTAATATTACAGAGAGTGTCCAAGGTTTGTAAAGTATGCCAGTAAGACCACGTTCATTAGCAGCTCGGGCGGCGGGTAAGCGATACTCATAATGAAGTGCTGCGCCTTTTCATTACTCTCCTATGTGAGGAATAACGCAGAAACCGCGGTGTTTCCAGAAAAACAAGGTGGTACCGACACCACTGCACGCCGAAACGAGCTTTTTTCCCCCTATCTCTCAGGTATGTGCTACTTAAAGAAAAAGAAACGATGCTTTCAACGAAGAGAGAGAAAGACGAGCTACAGAAAATTCAACGGAGCAAAAGCTCGTCGCCGCTGAACAAGATCGGCACTATACCTGGCATCCTGCCGCTCATTCACGGGAGCGCGCCCGAGGTTGAGCCGGTTACGCACGTCGAAACGTAAGCCGAGGCGTCACTCGCAGCTGCGAAGCGCCGCGCGGACAGCCGATCAGCGCCGGCAGGAAAGCCGCAAAGAAAGAAAATGGTGAACACAGCGGGTGGTAAGGCGTTGGAGCTCCGGACGCTGCGGAGTATACGGCCGTCGCGGGATTGGGCGGTGGGGCTTTTGCTGCCATACCGTTTCTATAAGCGTCCTGCGAGTGCGATGCGTAAGCCTATTCAGGATTTCACGAGCATCGACTCCCGAAAGTCCAGGAAGCCATCGTCACTCTTGCTTTCGTCACGGAGTGCCGTGAAATGCTTTCGAACATCATACATCATAGTATATGAGACATATAGTGGGATGCGCGTCTCATGTTCTTCTGGGCGTCCCTTTTTAACACGAAAGTGTTTTATGCCGGGGTCCACCAAGACTTCAGTGACGTATTTCCGTCACGGAAATGACGTAGAAAAAAATTTTACGACCAGATGTCAGAGAAAAAAAGTTCCGTCAACGGGCATCGAACCCACGACCGCTCGGTCCGCAGCAACAGATGCCGGGCACGCTATCCACTGCCCCACGTCCACAGATTCTAGAGGCTTTACAAACGCGCCTTTTATATCTACCACTCTCCCGGTCGGCGGGGTGCTGTTGCCTTCTGGGAGCGGTAAAGTAATTCGTCATTACTGTGGCCTCCGCGATTAGCGCCTGCAACGCGTTACATGCCCGTCCCATTCGGCGCGTTTTCAATATTTCAATAGAAGTTCAATTTTGTCAATACCTTAACACACCGCGAGGTGGCGATCTTAGACCAAGCGTCGTAAAAGCGTCGGCCTCGCTCATAGCATCACGCTAATCTAAACCAAAAATAGCTCTGCGACGCGCGCCTGCCTCACCTGGCTGTAACGCCGCGTTCACCGCTGACGCGCTCGCCCCGAGAAAAATCGCGACTGGGCTGCCGGGGCGGCAGGACGCGCTTTGCGTTTCCCTCTAGTCCGGCCATGGTGTTCAATCACATTTTAACATGCCACGGGATGGCGACTAAGTTCAGCGTCCAATATGCGACGCTCTTCTGGCTATCACACCTCGTTCTCTGATTACGCTTTCACCGTTAACTACTACAGCTACCACAAGGGTTTGTTTAATCATTTAACATAGACGTTAGTCGTCGGGGTGGCGATGTACCACCAATCATCGAAGTAGGTGCATCCACGTTAAACGGTGCTATAATATTAATAATATGTGAGGTTTAACGTCCCAAATCCACGATGTGATTATGAGGGACGCCGTAGTGGAGGGCTCCGGAAATTTCGACCACCTGGAGTTCATTTACGTGCACCTAAAGCTAAGTAGACGGTAAACGGTACTATAGCTGCCAGACATCAATATACATTGTGCATACTCTCTTATATCAATTCAGTTACTTCTTAAGGGCACGCTTTACTTTCGTGTTATTCCGATTCCTATGAAGGAGGGATCAACCATCTTTTTTTTTTAACTGTGAATGACTGCCCCATGTTTGCTGCTTATTCATATCGTTCATTGTGCGCTGGTCTCACAGAAACAAGACTCTCTTCCTCAGTTCTTGTTTCTGTGAGCGCTACACGATCAACAGAATACTCACTTACATTATGAGTCGCCAAGCGAAAGATATGACGAAACCTAACGCCCCCCTATTAACATTTGGCTCACTAGTTTTCTCTTACTGCCTTGCTTTGAACGCAGCGCCGAGAATTCTGGCGTTGTTTTCATCATTAGCTGGGGTTCACCTATCGAGACCCTTTTGATGAAGCAGGACGCCACTGTTCATCGGGCTTGAGTGGTTGGGAAATGCAGCAGCTCTGCGTGAAAGCCCACCCTATCCACTACCTATCTAGTACATTTGTATTGCTGTATATGCAGCCTTAAACGCAACAGGCTAATACGGCTCTTTTGAAATATTTGTCGTTTTAGATTACATGCACGCCTTTGTCGTAATCTCAGTTTGATGATTACAAAGTGTCCCCCAAAATATTTCTTTACTTTAGAACATAATTATCAGTTTATTGCTAAACAAGGATTAAAAGTAAACACTAGAGGAGTC
The DNA here is from genome assembly GCF_013339695.2 of Rhipicephalus sanguineus. NCBI lineage: Eukaryota > Metazoa > Arthropoda > Arachnida > Ixodida > Ixodidae > Rhipicephalus > Rhipicephalus sanguineus. Next base: position 195,314,402 of record NC_051176.1, read on the forward strand.
GATATTTTCATGCACAATGCAACGAAACACTGAACATTCAGTATAGTAATTACGTGCTGCCAAGAAGTGCGTAGTCATTGTACAAGCCACTGGGCAAGGCACGCATGTTTACTAGTCAATAAACATGCAATCAAGATGAAATCGGAGGCTCAGCCATAGTCTTCGGCAGGATTCTGCAAACGTGTGTTGATCGCGGTGGGGTGAGAGGCAAGTGTAGTGTGGATTGGGAGGGGGGGGGAGGTAGCAAGTGCCCCTTTCGCTCCCCCCCTGCCAACGCGCATGGGCTCAACTTTACTGAGCTACATACGAGCTAAGAACTGCTCAGATAGAGATTACACGCATACAACCTGCAGTTCCTTAGCTTGCACATAATACGACGTATGTATCTGGGATCAATGTGTTACAATTAAGCAATAATGCGAATAACTATTTGTTGTTAAATAACGTTTTTTTATCGACATCATTATAGAACGCATGCTGCCATTCCAGCATTGGTAAATAACATCGGTGAGAGTTCAAGGCGATAGACTTAAGCAGCCTTCATAATCTGTAACATTCGACTGCTCAGCTGTACACCAACACTGAAGAAGAGTGGATGGCGGCGCCAGTGCCATGAGAGAAAGATTTTCACTATTTAATGACAATTCTAGGCATCGCGAGCAGAAAAAAAAAAGCTAACAAGGTGTTCTGAGCGTTGGCTCGAGTACACTGGAACGAAGTTGCGTTTTGCGAGGAAATTTTCGTGATAAAAATCGCCAAGGAGTCTTATCCAAGCGTTAACGCGGGAAAAATTCAGTACTTGGCTTTCTGGCTGCCCTAGCGAGGGCAGGTTTCGGCGCTGTCGACGAGCGGCAAGCCCCAGATGCGTTCGTCGTGGGTGTTTCCTATATACAGATGAAACGTCCCCCCCCCCCCCCCCACCCCCCTCCCCCCACACACACACAAAACAACAACAACAACTTCCAGCTCACGTTGGAGCCAAGCAGACGCTGGACGATTCTGAGTCGCTTGGATTACACGTGCCAGCCGCAGCCTGTTTACCGATGTGCTCACCGCGAGAGAGCCCGAGCACAAACTGGCGCGCCACGGTATCGGAACGGGCCTGGACGTTGTGGATAATTGATGCGTCGAGAAAAAGGCCGCGGCGGCAGCACACGGCCACTAGCAAGCGTGGCCACGGGCGAGCGACCGGACATGGGAGACGCGAAGGAAAGGTTGCGATGGGCAAGCATTCGTCCCGAACTGATAGCCGAGCAACGAGCTTCTCCACGCGCAAGCGCGCGGACGTTCGTTTCTTTGGCGCGAAGAACGGGCCGGCGGGTCAAAGCCGCGTCGTAAATGAGATTACGGCCCAGAAAAAGTGAAGAATAAAGAACAGCAAGGGGGCCACCGCACTCAGCGGGCCCTCAGACAGCGAACAGAGAGAAACGGCTCAGCACAAGAACGCGCGCAACCGAAGCACCCGGCAGTTACATCGTCCCAGTGGTCAGAAGCGGCATTCGGGCGCGAGAAAACGCATGTTTTCCCCTATCACAACTAATGTTACTCAAGACCTACTTTTTTGACGTTCTTCATTGCCCGTCCCCTACTTTAAGAGCGCCGTCGGCCCTTCCTGAACGTTGTGGCCTACACTAAATAAATCGATCACGTATTGCCGTCGAAATATCAGTCTCCTCCAAAACCAGTTTACCCTATAGCGTCGGAGGAGTCGACATCATGGTGACAGTAACAGACTGGAGCAGGGTGTTGACTGAAGTATTAAATCCTATCAAGAAACTGATATCTGTGTTGGGGTAATATTGTAATTCAGTTTGTTTTTTAAACAGACTCTTTGTTATTGTTGTAAACTATCGACGGCAGAGCCTACATTGCTACAATGATCAACCGACCAGTACTACAGGTGATGACAGTGAAATGTAAGATAGAACGTCACAATACGACGCATCGTAATGGTTTATTTATTTATTTGTGCTCGTTCCTTGGGCACAAATAAATGGCAGCTGCGTTTATCGCCTTCACACAACGGTATACTTCGGCTAACACTGATGCTCTTTCACTTTTACGTGTATTATATACTTGGCTTAAGTTACTCAGTGCAACACTTTCTCTAATACTAATCTCTCAATATTAAAAAAAGGGAAGTAGTCAGAGGAAGGTGGAAGGTTGCGATGAGAAATTCGTAAACAGGGGATGCGCGCTGGAGCCGACGTTTCGACAAGGGGAGTTGCCTTCTTGAAGGCTGCAACCTTCTTCAAGTTGCAGCCCTGAAGAAGACAAGTTCGCTTGTCGAAACGTCGGCTCCAGCACACACCCCCTGTTTACGAATTTTTCATCTCTCAATATTAGTAAAATATAATATATTACTAATGGTAATATAATATATTACTAACGAGCGGTTGATATAAGAAGGGTTGAGGAAGATTGTTCCTCAGTCCCTAGAACGAGAAAACTCGTGACCGGAGTTAAGGGAAATCAGAGGGTCGTAAGGTTTTCGATCGGCACTTTGATCTACAATGGCACACTCTCTCCGAGCGAGCGTTCGCAGTGCAAAAGAGTGTTAAACAACAAGCGCTCCGTTTCAGCGTGCAAGGTGGCAATGAGTAGCGGAGAAGGAAGGCCCGGCGTTCGAAGGTGCAAGATGAAGGCTATGCAGCACTTGGTTCGCGGAAAAAAATCACAGCATATCCACGAAGTGAATGATGATGAGTGGGCGAAGCTGCGGAGGTTCATCGGTAAACCGTGAATCTTCCGTGAATTCTGCCCAGTACATCACCGACGTGAGATCGGGCGCGTTTATACTAAAGGTTCGATGAGTTATGACGACTTGCAGCTCACTTTAATTTTACATGTACGCTGTGAATTTTCATTGTTTAGAAAACCACTGCTTTAGAAAACATCTGGCGTCTTTCGTTAAGCAGCTGGCGTCTATTCGTTTTGCTTTAGAAACATCTGGCGTTCTTTTGTTTTGCTTTTAGAAAACATCTGGCGTCTTTCGTTGGTTTATTTCATCAATCAACGGCGTTTTGAACAAAATTTTTATTGTTTAATCACGCACAGGAGAAATCTCACCAGGCACTACCTTGGAGGTAAACAATGGCTGCTAATGGGAATGAGAGACAGAAGAAGTCGGCTTTTAGCTAACACTTACACTTCTACTTCTACTAAAGTTTCCTACAGGAACATGCCAATGGCTGCTAATGGGGAATGAGAGACAGAAGAATTCGGCTTTTAGTTAACGCGCACGCTGCGAATTTTTTAGTGTTAAACAACGCACAGGAAAAATCTCCCACCGGCACCACCTTGGAAGTCAAGATCTGGTACTAGCGTTACGACTGGTTACGCACTACGACTACGACAACTACGAGGGACGAACGTGTGCCGCCTTAAGGAGCTTCGCCCCTAAAAGAGGCACGCGTCCCTAGGTATTCCCGTCACTTCTAGTGTCCGCTGAAAGAGACCGTCGTTCGGTCTTCTCCCAGAGGGGTGGTCAGTTCCAGCAACACACAAATGCTCCTGAGAGCTGATTAATGACCCTTTGAAGGTAAAGGTTGTTTTTGTGTGTGTGCGGAGCTTCCAGGAAGATATCGCTGTAAACGTGACAATCTACACGTCGCCGTGGCCTCGAACGCGCGCACTGCTCTTCACTAATGTTGTCTCTTGCAGCAGTTTCCCGGACGAGGGGTCATATCTATAGTTGTGACAATCACGCAAGACCTCCCCACCAACCCCACATTCTTTTTTTATTGGAACGACGTAAAAAATAGCATACAGCCATAAAAGCTGCCCGTGCGCATTTCAAGCCAGCGCATAACTTGGGTCGTCTGTTGAAGGTGAATTGAGTGTCTTTCATGCGACAGTGCTGCCACGACAAAACGTGAATGTGACACGCGAAAGCGTCGACGCCTGCTTCTTGAGCCTTCGTTATGTAAAAGCACCTAAAAACAGGACGAGACGTTCTGTATACCATGGCCAAAAGCAGCGGAGTAAAGTGGACACGCCCTTCGCCGTCACCTGCCGAGAGAGAGCGCTCTAGTTCCTCTCTCCACCACCCCCCCTCCCCCTTTCAAACACGCTCCTCGCCCTCCGCCTCCCCCGCGTCCTATATATGCATCGATCTGCCGGGAAGCGCGCCGCCCCCATGCGCGGCCAACAAACGCTCCCAAAGATCCGGGCATCGCGACCGCTTCTGCGAAAATTAAGAAAAAGTGAACGACAGGCCCTTTTTCATGTCGGATAATTGTTGCAATATCGGCCTCCGCTCCTCGCAGCAGCGCCGTGTCTCCTTTCTCGCCTCTTTGACCATTCTTCCTACGGCCTGGCGCTGACAAAAGCACCGGCGACCGTATTTGCTTTGTTTAAATTTTATTTACTTAGATAAGTTTTACAATGATCAATAACCCGAGCAATTACTTCACTCGCACGCAGCACATCCGTTATTCAGTGACTATCACTGTTAATTATTACTGTATTTCATTTCGCAATACAGTCCCTTTTTTTTTTTTCAGCTCGGTACTCAAAGTGCAGGCGAGTGTAGAGGGCGCGTGCGTCTCTCTGCGGCGGCCGGTCCCTCCATGCCGGGGCAACACCCGCAGTAGCGGGGTGAAAGCAGCCTGTGCTCCTCGCTGCTTTGCGCTCGCTGAAATGCAGACTGCACGATCACCGCAGCCGCAGCGGCGGCACTATATCGATGTTAAATAACTTTAACTAGGTTGTCCAAAGATTGTTTGCATATCCGAGTGGTTGGCTACAGCAGTAAACGAGAAGAGAAAGAAAACGTGAATAAATAAGCGCGTCGGCTCCGCTGAACATTGGATGGATACAATCTGAGTGGTAGCCTCAACGGCGCATATATTCAAGAACCGCGTACGCTGATTATCAGCTTGGGGAAAGCCTAACCCCTGGCAGACATCAGCTCAGCCAGTGAAAGAGAAATCACAGCTGCTCACCTAAGGCGCATAGATTCAAGAACCGTGTATGCTGATCATGGACTTGTGGAAAGCCTAACCCCTTTCAGATATCAGCACAGTCAGTGAAGCAGAACTCATAGCTGCTCATCTAAGCGACACACGTTTGATGTGGGACAATGTATTATGTTTTCTTTCCTGTTCTTCAGGTTATTGAGGCACAGTTTTGCTCACGAGGATGCCTAAATATAGGTACAACATCCACAATGGAGAAGACCTCATCGCATTTATTCCATTATTGGGGACTGATGCATTAATGCTCCTCGTTCTTCTTTCATTTTTCTTTACTGCACTAAACGTTATCTACTTACATTACCACGTGGTATACTGCCCCTTCGGCATTCTTAGAGGACGGTGCATTTAAAACACACACAAAAAAAAGAGCAGCGGTTCATAAAAACGCAAGCATGAATTCAGCGACTTTGTATTCACAATCAGCGGGGAAAATTTTAGCCCGCCAATCTCGCGACCGCCCGAATTCGTTACGCGATGTGGTTATTATTCCGCACCCCCTCCCCCCTTCCCCTCCATCCAACGCGACCAGCTTAAATCGCTGTGACCCGCCTGCCGTTCATCGTATCGATCTCTGGCGAAAAACGACGCGATAATCTCTATAGATAATTTGTTGTTGTAAGTTCAGGACAAATAGAAACGACCTTGTGAACCAATTAATTGTGAAAGTTGTGCCGGAGGGCTGATTGCAGGCACTGGTGGCGAGTCGCTACTTAAAGGGGGTGGCGAAGACGCTTAGCAGCAACGCGCCTTCGTAATGTGCCATTATAATTGCTGTCCGCCTCGTTACCTGCACGCCCGAGTCTGCTCCCTATAGCGCAAATGCGCGCGCTCGCCGCCTACATCAGTGGTCACCATTCCCGTTGCGCAGCAGCACCGAAGTTTGGTCGTTATAAATTTCGCCAGGTCTGTTAACGTTCAGGTGTTGAGTCCAAAAGTGTTAAGTCAACTTTTCTTTGCATCAAGGTCGCGAGAGATTAAGGGTACCGACGAATCAGTTTCACTGATACCCATAGTTTCTTTAATGCTTCGGCAAGTTTACCGCCCGGAGTGCTCGATCCTGCAGTGGGAACGCTAGAAACATCGTAGAACCTATTTAACGAGTTTTATTTTTAAATGAGAGTTACGAACGCACTTATATAGCGCTATGGTATAGAAAGGACGACAAATGAGCGCCATAGCGGCTGTATAAGGAGGCATGAGATAAACGCCGCCGACAAGTGGAAACGTAAGAAGTCGTTCTTTGGAAGTTCATCGAGGCAACCATCGCGCGCTTTGTGCTTCCTGAAATGTTGAACTATGTACACGATAACACACACGCGTTTCTGTCATTTAGTGTCATACGGTCTCGTCATTACGGAGTCGAGTCTTGAGCCGATCAAAGTCAAGGTTTTTACGCATAGGCACGCGTAAAAACGACGTTTTGACGCGTGCCTATGCGCCAGCAGGTGACAAGGTGTAGCAAATGGCTAGTCTGGTAGCGCTGACATCCCGTCAAAACCAAAACGAGGCGCATCGTAATGTTACTTCGCGGGCACACTGCAGAACACTGGATATTCACACGCAAACACTCAAGCGTACAAAAGCATGCTAATTCGCGTCGTCATGCAGTCGAAGAAGCCCATCCCTTGCCATTCCCCTTGCTGTCTAAAAGACTGCACCACTTGCAGACGTAAATTCTTGGTTACGTCTTTATATACACAGAAAAAGAAGAACCCAAGCCTATAAAACATAACGAACGAATCTGTAGGCAAAAAGTTAATAGCACCTAACCTACGGAGAACCATTTCTGATCAAGTAGATTGACTTCAACAGAAGTTCCAAAAGTTCACAGTAAGGCGTTGTGGAATGACGTTTGTGCGAATTGCTGAGCGGATTCAAAATTGGAATGCATAAAACCACCAACGTCCTCCTCCATTTTAAGGACATCGAGCGTGTTTTGATTTCTACCGTAATACGGCGCGTCTTCTGATACCTGGTTGCCGAGCTTTTCAACGACGGCTGAAATAGGTAAAGGAGCTGCGAAGCTGTACTAGGGATGCGCACAGTGAAGAATCAGTGATTCTTCGCGCATGCAGCGCCACTCGGGAACACTAATTCTTCTTCTCATTATTATTATTATTATTCTCATTATTATTCGCGTGCACACTTCGTGTGCACGCGAAGTGTGTGACTTGGCCGGATGACCAACTGCAGCTCTTGAAGTCCGGATCGCGTACATTTTCGTGCAATTTGTGAGATTCCGCCCAGCATGGTGACAGGCCTAACGACGAGACCGAGGTATGCGCGACGGCGGCGTGTTCCCTGCCGCCACGTGGTTCCCCAACCGGTCCACCTCTCGACCCTTCGGGTGACCTGGGTGAGGAGGTAGCCGGCCTTCGCCGCCTGCTCCTCGACGCGCTGGAAGGGATTTCGTTCCTGAGTGACGAGGTCTCACAGCTGCGGGAGGACAATGAGCGCCTGCGAAAGGAACATTCCCGAGTGGCTGAGCAGCAGGTCCGTATCGTCGCCTCCCTTCGTGGTGAGGTTCGTTTTCTGCGCGATGAGCTGACACGCTGCGTCACCCCCAAGCTAGGGGAACGTCCTGCAAAGTCTCCAACGGCTGCAAAGTCTCCAACGGCTGCAAATTCTCCAACATCTCCAACGTCTCCAACGGCAAAGTCTTCCGTGAACTCCGACACCCCTGCGACCTCTGATACGACTCATAACACCGAAACGCTCCCATCTTTTACCCCACCACCAGGTTTTCAGCGTGATTTGAAGCTCCGCGTTGTGGATCGTTCGGAAACCTCTTCGGCCAATGTCACAGTGAGTGCAAGAAAGGAAACGAAAAGAAAAACACATGTATCTGCTGGAGCCATGGACTCGTCCACTTTGTTAGTGGCTCAAATCCCCCAACGACCCCAGCGGCAGTGGGCTATATTTGTGTCCAAGTTGAGCCCTGACACTACATCTGCTGACCTCAAGAAACACATTGAGTCTGTTGACCTTTCTGCCATTTCCTGCCGGCGGCTCAAAACAAAATATCCTTCTTACTCCTCGTTCTGCGTTACAGTTGACGAAGATACATCGAAACGTCTGAATGACCCGTCAATGTGACCGCGCGGTTGCATTTTCAAACCATTCCGTGGGATTCTCCACGACGACATGCTCCATCCCTCAGAGTGCGCACCCGTAAGCAACGGTGCCGTGTAATTTGGATATATTTTATCAGAACGCTCGTGGTCTTCGCACTAAGACACGCGAATTCTTTGCTAATGTTGTTTCGTCTTCTTTTGACCTTATTGCGATTTCTGAAACGTGGCTGTGCAGTGAAATTCCTTCCTGTGACTATCTTCCGTCGAACTACACCACCTTCCGCAGTGATCGGGACTTCTGTGCAACTAAACAAAAAGGTGGTGGTGTATTGATGGCTATAGACAGTTCTCTAAGATCTGTTAGACGCAAGGACATAGAAACAATTTTTGAATCAATTTGGATCGAAATTAGTCTTGAGCACTGTGAAAAATTGCTGATTGGATGTTTCTATGTATCGCCTAGCGTTTCACCAATTGCTTTTAATCAGATCGTCTCTTCTATTGAAAATGTGATAATTTCACATAAGAAGCACAAAATTCTTGTACTTGGCGACTTTAACACACCAGGAATTGACTGGACCACACTTAAATTTTCTCATTATCATCATTTTTTAAAGAACAAATGCAGCGTATTGTTAGATTTTCTCGCTTTTAATTCCCTACAGCAGCACAATAGTATTGCCAATTCCTGTGGTAACGTCTTAGATCTGTGTATTTCTAATAATCAACCTATCGAAGTATCACTCTCTCACATCTCTCTTGTTCGTCCTGACAAATTTCACCCACCACTCAAACTAACACTCTGTATTTCACCAGAAAAACCAAGCTTTCCCAGAAAAATCGACAAAATGCCCAGATTTGCCTTCAAGCGAGGTGACTACGTTGGCTTGTACCATGACTTGTCCACCACAGATTGGTCACTGGTAACTGACAGACCCAATGTTGATGATCAAGTCGATCAGTTTACGGAGCTTATCTTGACCAGCATGCGCAAGTTCATTCCCCAGTATACACCTCATCATTGTAAATATCCCTCGTGGTTCTCATCAGAACTTATAAGTGCACTGAAACATAAAGATCGCGCACACAGAAAGTATAAACGTTCTGCATCAACTCATTTGAAGGAAGAATTCTGTCGTTTTCGTACTCTTTGTAAACGCCTTTATAAACGGGATCACAGTCTATATATTTCATTTTTAGAAAAAAGCGCGTCTGACAGGCCGGCTGAGTTTTGGAAGTATGTGCGCAAACGGTCGAGCAAAAGTGGCGAGTCCTTCAGGATACTGGACCCAAATGGCGTAGAAGTTCAAGCCGTTGCTGACTGTTTTGCCATGCATTTTTCATCTGTCTATAAGTCTCCAGCCTCTGTAGCTAGTAACGGTCGACAGGTTAAGGCAGTTGGCGCAGCTGATGCTGTGTCGCTAGATGAAGATTCCATTTCAGAATGCATTAAGCGCTTGAAACCATCCTTTTCAGCTGGCCCAGATGGCATCCCCTCTGCCATACTAAAAGCCTATGGCAGTATACTCGTCCCAGTATTGACTACCATGTTTAATAAGTGTCTGCATGCTTCAACGTTTCCTAGCATGTGGAAAACTGCTCGTGTTTTCCCAGTGTTTAAGTCCGGCTGTAAAAGTGACGTCTCGAACTACCGCCCTATTTTCCTTCTTTGTGCCGCATCCAAAATCTTTGAGCTTGCTCTTCACAAAATATTGTCTTTTGATGTAAAAAATTCATTGATTGTGAATCAGCATGGGTTTCTCGCTGGCCGCTCAACTGTCACTAATCTTGCCAGTTTCATGATGCAAGTCTCCACGCCTATTTCGCAGAGAGGACAGGTTGACGCTATTTACTGTGACCTTACCAAAGCTTTTGATGTTGTCAGCCATTCGCTGCTTGTGGATAAACTTGCACACTTTGATGTTGATTCTTCAATTGTGAATCTCCTCCATAGGTATCTTCTTGATAGATTATGTTACGTTGCCGTTAATGGCCAAACGTCCTCTTTGTATAAAGCTACTAGTGGGGTTCCTCAAGGGTCGGTACTGGGCCCACTCCTCTTTTTAATTTATCTTAATGATGTTTCTTCTGTCATTCGGAATTCTTCTTTCCTTTTGTATGCCGATGACATAAAGATATTTAAGGAAATTCATTCAGTTATCGATTGTCGCTTGCTGCAATCTGATTTGTGTTCTTTTTCTGAATGGTGCAAGAGCAATAACCTCTCCCTAAATATTTCAAAAACCAAGGTAATGAGTTTCACTCGAAAAACATCTAGTGTGCCATTTTTATATTCTGTCAATTCTGTGTCGTTGTGTAAGGTATGTGAGATCAATGATCTAGGTGTTCTTTTTGATAGCACCTTACACTTTTCTGCTCACGCTAAGCGTGTTGCTTTGCGGGGTCTTCGCACCCTAGGCTGTGTTTGCAGAATGTCTAGAGAATTCCGTTCTCCTGTGCCCTTCCGAAAATTGTACACCGCGCTATGTCTTCCTCAACTAGAGTATGCATCTGTGATCTGGAATGGCATTCCTAATTCCAGCAGCAACGCCATTGAGCGAGTCCAGAAAAAATTCCTAAGCATTTACAACCATCGTTTCGCTAGAAATGACTCTGGATCTCGTTCTAACGCTGCTGGATTATTATCATTGCCATCACTTTGCTGCCGACGAAATCGCGCTGATCTGTTATTTCTTTACAAGCTTGTGCATGGTATCATATCCTGCCCTGTACTGCTCAACTGTCTTAATTTCCGAATTCCACGTAAGCTGACCAGAGAGAATAGACCTTTTCATGTAACCGCCTGCCTCTGTGAACATTCGACCATTGGCAGGATACAACGTCTTTACAATGCTTACTTTTTGGAGCTCGATGTTTTTCACAGCTCCCAGTCGTTGTTCTGCTCCGAGCTTTGCACTGTACTTACATAGCCTTGTACACTGTTGATATTTTTTTTCTGCCTGCGCATAGTTGTATATGTGCAATTTTGTAACGTTTTTTATCCCTGATATTTTATTATGAATGTTTCCTTTGTTTTTTTTTTGTTTTTTTTTTTTTTGTGTGCGCCAGTAGAAAGACCTTACGGTTGTTCCTGGGCACATTAAATAAACGTTTGATTGATTGATTATTATTATTATTATTATTATTCAGCTTTTTTCGAACTCTCTCTAAACGCCTATATAAACGGGATCATAGTTCGTACATTGAATTCTTAGAAAAAAGCGCCTCTGACAGGCCGGCTGAGTTTTGGAAGTATGTACGTAAACGGTCTAGAAAAAGCGGAGAGTCCTTCAGACTACTAGACTCAAATGGGTTAGAAGTGCATGCCGTCGCTGACTGTTTTGCCACACATTTCTCATCCGTTTATAAGGCCTCAGACTCCAGCACTGATATAAAACAACAGCCCAAGGCAGTTAGCTCATCCAGTGCTTTGTCGCTGGATGAAAATCTTATCAGCGAATGCATTAAGCGCTTAAAACCATCCTTATCATGTGGCCCAGATGGCATCCCCTCCGCCATAATAAAAGCATATGGTACTATATTTGTCCCAGTACTGACTACGATATTTAATAACTGCCTGGACACTTCCACATTTCCTAGCATGTGGAAAACTGCTCGTGTTTTCCCAGTATTTAAGTCGGGCTCTAAGACAGACGTTTCTAATTATCGCCCGATTTCTCTACTATGTGCCACATCAAAGATCTTCGAACTGGCTCTTCACAAAATATTGTCTTTTAGTGTGAAAAACTCATTGATTCCAAATCAACATGGTTTTCTTGCTGGCCGCTCAACTACCACAAATCTTGCTAGTTTCATGACGCAGATCTCCACACCTATTTCTCAGAGAGGACAGGTTGACGTAATCTACTGTGACCTGAGCAAGGCTTTTGACGTAGTCAGCCACACACTGATTATGGTTAAACTTGCGAACTTTGACGTTGACTTGTCGATTGTGAATCTCTTGCACAGCTATCTGCTCAATAGATCTTGTTATGTTGCCGTAAATGGCCAAACCTCTTCTTTGTATAAAGTGACTAGTGGGGTCCCTCAAGGGTCGGTATTAGGCCCACTCCTATTTTTAATTTACGTTAATGATGTTTCTTTTGCCATTCGTAATTCTTCTTTCCTCTTGTATGCCGATGACATCAAGATATTTAAGGAAATTCATTCAGTTAACGACTGTCGCTTGCTGCAGTCAGATTTGTTTTCTTTTTCCGAATGGTGCAACGGCAATAACCTTTCTCTAAATACCTCAAAGACAAAATTCATGTCTATCACTCGCAAAACATCTAGCGTATCATTTCAATACTTTGTCAATTCTGTGCCGTTATGCAAGGTTTATGAAATCAGTGATCTTGGTGTTGTTGTTGACAGCGCGTTAAACTTTTCTTCTCACGTTAAGCGTGCTGCTATGCGGGGCCTTCGTTCTCTCGGATGTGTTTGTAGAATATCTCGAGAATTCAGGTCTCCCATGGCCCTACACAAATTGTACACAGCAATATGTCTTCCGCAACTTGAGTATGCGTCCGTGATATGGAATGGCATTGCTCAATCCAGCGGTAACACCATTGAACGAGTCCAGAAAAAATTCCTTAGCATATATAACCATCGCTTTGCTAAAAATGACTCTGGATCTCGTTCAAGTACTGCTGAATCATTATCACTGCCATCACTTCACTGCCGACGAAATCGTTCTGATCTCTTATTTCTCTACAAGCTAGTCCACGGTATCATATCCTGCCCTGTACTTCTCAATTGTGTTAATTTTCGAATTCCGCGTAAGTTAACCAGAGAGAACAGACCGTTTCATGTACCCGCCTGCTTCTTCCAACACTCTACCGTTCACAGAATACAAAGTCTTTATAATATTAATTTTCTTGATCTTGACGTTTTTCATAGTCCACAATCATTGTTTTTATCCGAGCTTTGCACTGTTTTCACATAGTATGGCACAATGTACAAAGTCTTCCCTTCTCCGTCTTTCCGCATAGTTGTATATGTGCAATCTAATTTTTTATTTCCCTTCAATATTTCTCATATTGTATTATTTTACTCCTCCCCTTTTGTGTTCATTTCTCTTTGTCTACGTGTTTTTGCTCTTTTTATTTCTGAAGACTGTGTATTGTATTGTTTATTTTTATTGATTTTTTTTTTGCGTGCGCCTGCACAAAGACCTCACGGTTGTTCCTGGGCACGTTAAATAAATGATTGATTGATTGATTGATTATTATTATTATTATTATTATTATTATTATTATTATTATTATTATTATTATTATTATTATTATTATTATTATTCAATGGAAGAGCTCATCTTCTCCATTGGAAATGTGGTATCTCCCCATAATAAGCACAGAATTATTGTTCTTGGTGATTATAATACACCTGGAATAGACTGGAACACACTTACATTTTCTCACTGCAGTCATGACGTAGAGAACAAGTGCAGCCTTTTGTTAGATTTTCTTGCTTTTCATTCACTTCAACACCACAATTTCATCGTCAATTCTTGCGGTAACGTCTTTGATATGTGCATGTCAAATAGTCAACCTGTTGTAGTATCGCAAACTGGTGTCTCTCTTGTCCTTCTTGATAAATTTCACCCATCACTTAAGCTAACGCTCTCTGTGTCAGCCGTGAAACTGAGCTCCTTAAGCGACATCAACGAATCCCCCGGGTTCGCTTTCAAACGCTGGCTTATACCGTGAATTGCCCGCCATTGATTGGTCACTGGTAACCGACCAAGTCGATCAGTTTAGGGAGCTTATTTTGAGCAGTATTCGCAGTGTCATTCCCCAATTCATAGCTAAACACCGTTTATGCCCCCATTTGTTCGCATCTGAACTCATCACTGCACTAAAGCGTAATGGTCACGCACACAGTAAGCCTATAATTTCTCTGTCTAGACAGTTGAAGGAATAATTCGTATTTTTGAAGAATTCGAGAGAAGGAACTCTCGGTAAACGCCTATGTAAGCGAGATCGCTGCTCATATATTTCATTTTTAGAAAAAAAAAAAAGAAACGCCTCTGACTGGCCGGCTGAGTTTCGGAATTATATGGGTCATTCCACGCCAACTGTCCCAGCCTTGGCGCTCGACCACCTGCGATTTGAATGAAAAAAATCGAGGACTATCCATCTAAAGCCAGAAGCCTTCCGCCAAAATATTTTTGGCGAAAAAAATTTTTCAGTGCCGCAAACCCTATGTGAAGTTTTTCGGAAAGCTCGAAACTATGGCTCGGAAAATGCGTTTTCAAAAAATCTCTTCTTCATATATTGGGCTAGGACAAATTTTTCCCTACATAACGATCGTAGGCTTCTCACTTAAAATAAGTTTCACGAACGTTTAGGCTTTCGTGAAATTTTCATGGGGCATTAAATATTGACAATATGACCCATATTGGAGATTTTTTCATATAAAGGCGACATTCAGTGAAATGTAATATTTTAATTTAACTGATTGCCAGGAAGTTTTACTGTAGCCCAAAAATAGTTTGAGACGTATATGGCGTGAAATGTTCTGTAGAGCTGACGACAAAGTTGCAAGAAAGTTGATTTTTGCGCATGTTTAGCCGCAAATTTAACATTGAGGTGCTCCTAGTAAAATTATGCTAAATAGCGCATTTACTAGCAACATTAGTTGTTTACTGACTGAGAAAGTTTTATCAAATTACTTTTTGTTTTAAGGAAGAAAAAAATTTTTGAAGTTGTGTTCTGCCGATGTCTATTTTTGCTCGCGTTTTCTCTTCGCAGAAACGCGTCCAGCGGTTAGTACAACCTACATGGGCGCGAGGTTCGCCACGGAACAGCTAAACAACATAATAATCTCTGCCCGTTCTTATTTGAATGCTTTAATAGTGAGTATTGGCCTGAGTAAAAGAGAAATACGAACTCCGCTAGAGTGAATTTAACCACATGCAGCTGTCCATTGAAGGTCGGCATAGTGAGCTTACGCAACAGCGGGAAGTGACACCGATGCGTGCAACGCTCCGTTGCCTGCGCAGAGGTTTAAAAGTGGCAAAAGGAACAGATTAGTTGCTTTAACAAAGGAGATCAGTTGCACTTGTGACGAACACAATCGTATATAAGCATAGGCGTGCGCAGGGTTCCCCATCAGGGAGGGGGGGGGGATGCGAAGATTCATCCCAGTGCACCCCCCCCCCCCTACTAAGTGAATGTGCGAGGCAGATTTTGCGCCCCCCCCCTCCCTCTTAGGTGACAAGGGGTCAATGTATGGGGCAGAATTTGCGCCCGTCCTCTTAGGTGATTAGGGCAGGGGCGGCCGCCCCCCTGCACCCCCCCCCCCCCTGTGCGCACGCCGATGTATATAAGTGAGGATGTTTGACCAGGAACCGTGAATTGGTGCAAAAGTACAACATGCGTTTCATATTACAGCAACTGAATTTTTCCTTAATCGTAGTGTTCTTCCCACTTTTATATCTGTGCGCAGGCAACGGAGCGTTGCACGCATCGGTGTCACTTCCCGCTGTTGCGTAAGCTCACTATGCCGACCTTCAATGGACAGCTGCATGTGGTTAAATTCACTCTAGCGGAGTTCGTATTTCTCTTTTACTCAGGCCAATACTCACTATTAAAGCATTCAAATAAGCACGGGCAGAGATTATTATGTTGTCTAGCTGTTCCGTGGCAAACCTCGCGCCCATGTATGTTGCACTAACCGCTGGACGCGTTTCTGCGAAGAGAAAACGCGAGCAAAAATAGACATCGGCAGAACACAACTTCAAAAATTTTTTTCTTCCTCAAAACAAAAAGTAATTTGATAAAACTTTCTCAGTCAGTAAACAACTAGTGTTACTAGTAAATGCGCTATTTAGCATAATTTTACTAGGAGCACCTCAATGTTAAATTTACGGCTAAACATGTGCAAAAATCAACTTTCTTGCAACTTTGTCGTCAGCTCTACAGAACATTTCACGCCATATACGTCTCAAACTATTTTTGGGCTACAGTAAAACTTCCTGGCAATCAGTTAAATTAAAATATTACATTTCACTGAATGTCGCCTTTCTATGAAAAAATCCCCAATATTGGTCATATTGCCAATATTTAATGCCCCATGAAAATTTCACGAAAGCCTAAACGTTCGTGAAACTTATTTTAAGTGAGAAGCCTACTATCGTTATGTAGGGAAAAATTTGTCCTAGCCTAATATATGAAGAAGAGATTTTTTGAAAACGCATTTTCTGAGCCATAGTTTCGAGCTTTCCGAAAAACTTCACATGGGGTTTGCGGCACTGAAAAATTTTTTTGGCCAAAAATATTTTGACGGAAGGCTTCTGGCTTTGGATAGATAGTCCTCGAATTTTTTCATTGAAATCCCAGATGGTCGAGCGCCAAGGCTGGGACAGTTGGCGTGGAATGACCCATATATAAGCAAACGCTCTAGCCAAAGAAGATAGTCCTTCAGATTACTAGACTGAAATGGGATAGAAGCCGAAGCTGTCGTAGAATGTTTTGCTAGCCATTTCTAATCCGTTTATAATGCCTCCGATTCAAGCACATGCATCAGTCTACCGCTCAGGACAGCTGCTAGACCTAGTGCTGAGTCATTAGATGAAAAGCTCATCTGCGAATGCATTCAGTGTTTGAAGTCTTCCCTGTCATGCCGCCCTGATGGCATCCCCTCAACCATTCCGAAAACTTATGGCAGTATATTTCTCCCAATACCGACAATGTTATTTAATAACTGACTGAATACCTCCACAATCCCTATCATGCGGAAAACTGCTCGTGTCGATTCTGTATTTAAGTCTGGCTGTAAAACTGATGTCTCGAATTATCGACCGATTTCTCTTCTCTGTGGCACATCAAACATAATTGAGCTGGCTTCAAAATATTGTCTTTTGGTGTGAAAAACTCGTTGATTCTGAATCAAGACGGATTTCTCACTGGCGTCTCAACTATCACTAATTTCGCTAGTTTCATGACGCAGATTTCTACGCCTGTACTTCAGAAGGGGCAGGCTGACTCCATTTACTGCGACCTTAGCAAAGCTTTTGACGTTGTCAATCACTCACTGCTTATGATTAAACTTATACATTATGACGCTGACCTTTCAGTTCTCCATCTCCTTCACAGCTACTTTGTTTGCAGACCATGCCATGTTACAGTAAATGACCAAATGTCTTTTTTGTACAAGGCAACAAGTGGGGTCCCTCAATGGTCAGTATTAGGCCCACTGCTTTTTTTTTTTTTTTAATTTCTGTGAATGACGCTTCTTTCGCCATTCGGAATTCTTCCTTCCTTCCATATGCCGATGACATCAATAGTGTATTCAACGAAATTCATTCTGTTGAAGACTGTCGCATGCTGCAGTCAGATTTGTTTTTCTTTTCTGAATGGTGCAACCTTACGCTTTCCCGCTTAAACTGAGCGCGTCGCTACGCGGGGTCTTCGCTCTCACGGCTGTGTCTATAGGATATCTAGAGGCTTCAATTTTCCAATACCCTTTCGTAAATTGTACACAGCAATACGTCTTCACCGACTCGAATATCCGCGTGTTGTCTCGTTCCTAATTCCAGCAGCAACACCAGTGAGCGGGTCCAGAAAAAAAGAATCATAAGCATATATAACGATCGCTTCGCTAAACATGAATCTGGCTCTCGTTCAAACCCTGTCGGATTATTGTCATTGTCATCACTTCACTGCGGACGAAATCGCGCTGTTCCGCTATTTTTTTTAAAGATTCTTCAGCGTATACTGCAACCTGCCCTGAACTGCTCAGTTGTATTGTTTTCCTAAGTACGCGTGAGGTAACCAGAGAGCACAGACCTTTTCATGTACATCCTGCCTCTGCCAACATTCAACCGCCCACAGGATAGAAAGTCTTTATAATGCTTATTTTCTTGATCTGGATGTTTTCCATAACTCTCAGTCATTGTTTTCTTCAGAGCTTCACGCTGTTTTAACATAGAGTCGCCCATTGTACACACCATTTACCCCTTTTCCTGTCTTTCAGCGCATCTAGCGCTTTGTTGTATGCGAGCTGTATTTATCCTTGTCCTATGTTTCTTGTGTTGTGTTAATGTATTTTGCCCAGTTGTCCTGACATTTTTTCTTACATTTACCCTCTTTTTTGTTCGTATTTTCTCCTGTAGACTGTCCTTTTTTATTGGTTATAATTAGTAATTTTTTAGTTAAACGAAGACCATATGGTTGATCCTGGGCACGGTAAATAAATACATGAACGAACTAATAATCAATCAATCAATTAATCAATCAATCAATCAATCAATCAATCAATCAATCAATCAATCAATCAATCAATCAATCAATCAATCAATCAATCAATCAATCAATCAATTATTTAATGATAATAATAATAATAATCAATCAATCAATCAATCAATCAATCAAACGTTTATTTAATGTGCCCAGGAACAACCGTAAGGTCTTTGTACTGGCGCACAGAAACAAAAACAAAAAAAAAACAAAAAAAAAAACAAAGGAAACATTCATAAGAAAATATCAGGGATAAAAAACGTTACAAAATTGCACATATACAACTATGCGCAGGCAGAAAAAAAAATATCAACAGTGTACAAGGCTATGTAAGTACAGTGCAAAGCTCGGAGCAGAACAACGACTGGGAGCTGTGAAAGACATCGAGCTCCATAAAGTAAGCATTGTAAAGACGTTGTATCCTGCCAATGGTCGAATGTTCACAGAGGCAGGCGCTTACATGAAAAGGTCTATTCTCTCTGGTCAGCTTACGGGGAATTCGGAAATTAAGACAGTTGAGCAGTACAGGGCAGGATATGATACCATGCACAAGCTTGTAATAATAATAATAATAATAATAATAATAATAATAATAATAATAATAATAATAATATAATAATAATAATAATAATAATAATAATAATAATAATAATAATCAATCAATCAATCAATCAATCATTTATTTAACGTGCCCAGGAACAACCGTAAGGTCTTTGTGCAGGCGCACGCAAAAAAAACAATAAAAATAAACTATACAATACAGACAGTCTTCAGAAATAAAAAGAGCAAATACACGTAGACAAAGAGAAATGAACACAAAAGGGGAGGAGTAAAATAAGACAACACGAGAAATATTGAAGGGGAATGAAAAATTAGATTGCATATATACAACTATGCGGAAAGGCGGAGAAGGGAAGACTTTGTACATTGTGCCATACTATGTCAAAACAGTACAAAGCTCGGATAAAAACAATGATTGTGGACTATGAAAAATGTCAAGATCAAGAAAATTAACATTATAGAGACTTTGTATTCTGTGAACGGTAGAGTGTTGGAAGAAGCAGGCGGGTACATGAAACAGTCTGTTCTCTCTGGTTAACTTACGCGGAATTCGAAAATTAACACAATTGAGAAGTACAGGGCAGGATATGATACCGTGGACTAGCTTGTAAAGAAACAAGAGATCAGAACGATTTCGTCGGCAGTGAAGTGATGGCAATGATAATAATTCAGCAGTATTTGAACGAGATTTTTTAGCAAAGCGATGGTTATATATGCTAAGGAATTTTTTCTGGACTCGTTCAATGGTGTTACCGCTGGATTGAGCAATGCCATTCCATATCACGGACGCATACTCCAGTTGAGGAAGACATAGCGCGGTGTACAATTTTCGGAAGGGCATAGGAGAACGGAATTCTCTAGACAATCTGCAAACACAGCCTAGGGTGTGAAGACCCCGCAAAGCAACACGCTTAGCGTGAGCAGAAAAGTTTAACGTGCTATCAACAACAACACCAAGATCACTGATTTCATAAACCTTGCATAAGGACACAGAATTGACAGAGTATTGAAATGACACGCTAGATGTTTTGCGAGTGATAGACATGAATTTTGTCTTCGAGGCATTCAGAGAAAGGTTATTAGCGTTGCACCATTCGGAAAAAGAGCGCAAATCTGACTGCAGCAAGCGACAGTCGTTAACTGAATGAATTTCCTTAAAAATCTTGATGTCATCGGCATACAAGAGGAAAGAAGAATTACGAATGGCAAAAGAAACATCATTAACGTAAATTAAAAATAGGAGTGGGCCTAATACTGACCCTTGAGGGACCCCACTAGTCATTTTATACAAAGAAGACGTTTGGCCATTTACCGCTACATAACAATATCTATTGAGCAGATAGCTCTGCAGGAGATTCACAACCGACAAGTCAACATCAAATTGCGCAAGTTTAACCATAATCAGTGTGTGGCTGACTACGTCAAAAGCCTTGCTCAGGTCACAGTAGAGTACGTCAACCTGTCCTCTCTGAGAAATAGGTGTGGAGATCTGCGTCATGAAACTAGCAAGATTTGTGGTAGTTGAGCGGCCAGCAAGAAAACCATGTTGATTAGGAATCAATGAGCTTTTAACACTAAAAGACAATATTTTGTGAAGAGCCAGCTCGAAGATCTTTGATGTGGCACATAGTAGAGAAATCGGGCGATAATTAGAAACATCTGTTTTAGAGCCCGACTTAAATACTGGGAAAACACGAGCAGTTTTCCACATGCTAGGAAATGTGGAAGTGTCCAGGCAGTTATTAAATATCGTAGTCAGTACTGGGACAAATATACTACTATAAGCTTTTAGTATGGCGGAGGGGATGCCATCTGGGCCACATGATAAGGATGGTTTTAAGCACTTAATGCATTCGCAGATAAGATTTTCATCCAGCGACAAAGCACTGGGTGAGCGAACTGCCTTAGGCTGTCTGATATCAGTGCTAGAGTCTGAGGCCTTATAAACGGATGAGAAATGTGCGGCAAAACAGTCAGCGACGGCATGCACTTCTACCCCATTTGAGTCTAGTAGTCTGAAAGACTCTCCGCTTTTGCTGGACCGTTTACGTACATACTTCCAAAACTCAGCTGGCCTGTCAGAAGCGCTTTTTTCTAAGAATTCAATATACGAACTATGATCCCGTTTATATAGGCGTTTAGCGAGAGTTCGAAAAAAGCTGAACTCTTCCTTCCACTCGCTCGATGGAGAACATTTAGATTTCCTGTGTGCGCGATCTTTATGCTTCAGTGCACTGATAAGTTCAGATGAGAACCAGTGGGGATATTTACGTTGTTTATGTGTGTATTGGGGAATAAAATTACGCATGCTACTCAGTACAAGCTCCGCAAACTGATCAACCTGGTCATCAACATTCGGTTTGTCAGTAACCTGTGACCAGTCAACGGTGGACAAGTGATGATAGAGGCCTGTGTAATCACCTCGCTTGAACGCAAATCTTGGAGATTTGTTTACGTAACTGCTAATAATAATAATTTGTTTACGTAACTGCTAATAATAATAATAATAATAATAATAATAATAATAATAATAATAATAATAATAATAATAATAATAATAATAATCAATCAATCAATCAATCATTTATTTAACGTGCCCAGGAACAACCGTGAGGTCTTTGTGCAGGCGCACGCAAAAAAATCAATAAAAATAAACAATACAATACAGACAGTCTTCAGAAATAAAAAGAGCAAAAACACGTAGACAAAGAGAAATGAACACAAAAGTGGAGGAGTAAAATAAGACAATAATAATAATAATAATAATAATAATATAATAATAATAATAATAATAATAATAATAATAATATTATTATTATTATTATTATTATTTTTTATTATTATTGTTATTGTTATTGTTGTTGTTGTTGTTGTTGTTATTATTATATTATTATTATTATTATTATTATTATTATTATTATTATTATTATTATTATTATTATTATTATTATTATTATTATTATTATTATTATTAGTTCATTCATGTATTTATTTACCGTGCCCAGGATCAACCAATGCATTAAACGCCTGAAACCATCCTTTTCAGCTGGACCAGATGGCATCGCCTCTGCCATACTAAAAGCGTATGGCAGTACACTTGTACCAGTATTGTCTACCATATTTAATAAGTGTCTGCACGCTTCAACGTTTCCTAGCATGTGGGAAACTGCTCGTGTTGGCTGTAAAAGTGACGTCTCGAACTACCGCCCTATTTCCCTTCTTTGTGCCGCATCCAAAATCTTTGAGCTTGCTCTTCACAAAATATTGTCTTTTGATGTAAAAAATTCATTGATTGTGAATCAGCATGGGTTTCTTGCTGGCCGCTCAACTGTCACTAATCTTGCCTGTTTCATGGTGCACGTCGCCACGCCTATTTCGCAGAGAGGACAGGTTGACGCTATTTACTGTGACCTCAGCAAAGCTTTTGACGTTGTCAGCCATTCGCTGCTTGTGGATAAACTTGCAGACTTTGATGTTGATTCTTCAATTGTGAATCTCCTCCATAGCTATCTTCTTGATAGTTCATGTTATGTTGCCGTTAATGGCCAAACGTCCTCTTTGTATAAAGCTACTAGTGGGGTTCCTCAAGGGTCGGTACTATAGGCCCACTCCTCTTTTTAATTTATGTTAATGATGTTTCTTCTGTCATTCGGAATTTTTCTTTCCTTTTGTATGCCGATGACAAAGATATTTAAGGAAATTCATTCAGTTATCGATTTTCGCTTGCTGCAATCTGATTTGTGTTCTTTTTCTGAATGGTGCAGGAGCAATAACCTCTCCCTTAATATTTCAAAAACCAAGGTAATGAGTTTCACTCGAAAAACATCTAGTGTGCCATTTTTATATTCTGTCAATTCTGTGTCGTTGTGTAAGGTATGTGAGATCAATGATCTAGGTGTTCTTTTTGATAGCACCTTACACTTTTCTGCTCACGCTAAGCGTGTTGCTTTGCGGGGTCTTCGCACGCTAGGCTGTGTTTGCAGAATGTCTAGAGAATTCCGTTCTCCTATGCCCTTCCGAAAATTGTACACCGCGCTATGTCTTCCTCAAGTTGAGTATGCATCTGTGATCTGGAATGGCATTCCTAATTCCAGCAGCAACGCCATTGAGCGAGTCCAGAAAAAATTCCTAAGCATTTACAACCATCGTTTCGCTAGAAATGACTCTGGATCTCGTACTAGCGCTGCTGGATTATTATCATTGCCATCACTTTGCTGCCGACGAAATCGCGCTGATCTGTTATTTCTTTACAAGCTTGTGCATGGTATCATATCCTGCCCTGTACTGCTCAACTGTCTTAATTTCCGAATTCCACGTAAGCTGACCAGAGAGAATAGACCTTTTCATGTAACCGCCTGCCTCTGTGAACATTCGACCATTGGCAGGATACAGCGTCTTTACAATGCTACTTTTTGGAGCTCGATGTTTTTCACAGCTCCCAGTCGTTGTTTTGCTCCGAGCTTTGCACTGTACTTACATAGCCTCGTACACTGTTGACTTTTTTTTCTCCTGCGCATAGCTGTATATGTGCAATTTTATAACGTTTTTTATTCCTGATATTTTATTATGAATGTTGGCCTTTGTTTTTTTTTTTTTTTCGTGCGCCAGTACAAAGACCTTACGGTTGTTCCTGGGCACGTTAAATAAACGTTTGATTGATTATTATTATTATTATTATTATTATTATTATTATTATATTATTATTATTATTATTATTATTATTATTATTATTATTATATTCATGCAACCGCCTGCCTCTGTGAACATTCGACCATTGGCAGGATACAACGTCTTTACAATGCTTACTTTTTGGAGCTCGATGTTTTTCACAGCTCCCAGTCGTTGTTCTGCTCGGAGCTTTGCACTGTACTTACATAGCCTCGTACACTGTTGATTTTTTTTTCCTGCGCATAGTTGTATATGTGCAATTTTATAACGTTTTTTATCCCTGATATTTTATTATGAATGTTGGCCTTTGTTTTTTTTGTTTTTTTTTGTTTTTGTCGTGCGCCAGTACAAATACCTTACGGTTGTTCCTGGGCACGTTAAACAAACATTTGATTTGATTTAATAAACGTTTGATTTGATTATATGGTGTTTTATGGTGCAAGCACAAGGGACGACCACAGGGTGTTTTAAACATACGGGACCCTAAGTTGGGGACACTGTCGGCCAGGCGAACACAAGAACGCAAAGTGCAAAATGTGTTCGTCTGAGAAAGATGTGTGGGGCCCTGTGGGCGTGTTTGAAACTCAATACGCGTATGTGCTGAGATTCAGTATGCGTATATTGCGCTGCGCCAACCTCCCTTCGACTTTTGTCTTAGTGTGTTCCAGTGTGTCTAGCATTTCATGCGGACTTTACCGACTCCCTGATCAAACTCAGCCCCTTAGTTTTTTTTTTTAAACCTGTGACGTCGCAACTTAATTTAAAACATGTGTATTACCGTTTGTGAAAATGAGTAGGCGCACGCATTATGCATGACTAAACCGCTTCCTTTTATTTTCATCGAAAATAAAACACGTAAAAGGAACGTCAGAGACGTACAAATGCGTTTCGGATTTCTGTGCATAAGCAGAGCCGCATCGAGCGCCTATTATATATAAAACTATATTATAGTAATTCCGATATTACGCTACATTAGGCGCCGTCCCTCTATCTATTGAGACTCGCGACTTGTTTTCGTAGATCACTGTAAATGACTGACGGCCGAAAGATGGCGCTTAGTGCTTTCCGGACGGCGGTGTAGCAAAGATATATGAGCCTTAATTTTGAGTATAGCATACACCCGTGGCGTTTTTATCGTCTGAACTTCGTCACGGCGAAGACACGTGTATTTATATTTATTTTTTATTTTTTTATTAGCAGCGTCAACTTTGTGTGACGTGACACACGCAATAAAATCTTGCACATGGCGATGAGGTGGTCGTCGGATCTCCGGCGTCACGTGTTTATTTTATTGCGAGACTTTGCGGGGAGGCGTCAGTTCTGTAACACGTGCAAAAGGTTCCGTACACGGATATTTCTGCATTAGCCTTCTACAGTAACGCGCCAGCCATGGCCAATGAACTTGTATGGAACGTCCAGATGGCTGAACGCATGGCAACCGCAGTGCCACGCTATTGGCTACCATGAGAGTACAGCGCCTAGCAACATCGTCTCAGCAAACACCGCCACCACGAATGCGGGCGAAGCCGAAACGGCTGTTTATTTTATTATTATTATTTTTGGCCTCAGTAGTCGGTCCGTGCCACATGAAGTGCCAGTAACTTAAAGTTTGCCGGTTGGGCCTTCGGCGCTCTCACTATTTTGTAAGTGTCCCCACACCGCCTGTGCCAGGATCGTCCGTGACATCCGATGGCGCACCTGCCGCGGACATATTCGCGTTTTAGAACGATATTTTCAACCTACAAGGTACCAAACACATACAAAGATGGAATAGCGTAGACCATCTATTAAAAAAAAATTCTGAGACACACAATTTCGAATCTGATCACGCAGTGACAAATGTGAAACGCTTTGACGCGCCGCGCCGCCAGGTAGACGCGTTTGTTAGGCCGTATTTATCAACATCAGAGCGTACTCGATGAAAATCGTTCAGTTGCACTTCCTAGGCTTTCTGCGCTGTACATATTTTATGTACGCGGCCGGGAATCGAACCAGCAACCTCATGCCCAACATCTAAACCACAGCCGCTCAGCCACCAATGGAACTGGAAATCTCTTTGGTGACTTCGTGGTCCAGAAAAGAGGCGTTAAGTGCGTCTATACAAACACAACGCTCGACATTTGCTCCGACCTGACCTTCGGCCCTTGAAAACGCTACCTTTCGACGTTTCACGGCAAGCAAAACTTTCCACGCTGTGAAACCGAAGCCCGCGGCTTTATCGGTGCACGAGGATGGTGAAAGCTCTGGCGCATTTGCTGAAACGGAATGGCGCTACCATTGTGAAGTGACGGTGAAAAGCGACCGTATATATGCTATGCTCAGCTCTGATGACTGTCTCGGCTTCACCCTCGTCAAAGTGTCCGCCACAACATGGGATGAGCCACCAAATGATACGCCAAACGGTAATCAGCAGCAACGGTTCTTTTTTATTTGTTTGTTTGTTATTGCCGGGCAAAAGATACCACCGAAACCCAGTACGCAGCCACCTCGCTGCTTGTGGTCAGTTCCGCCTCACAAGTCACGCTTCCTTCTGACCTTTAAAAAGAAATCCAGAAAATTCACCGACTATTACGATACTACCTAATGCGAATTCTGAGC
Source organism: Rhipicephalus sanguineus (assembly GCF_013339695.2). NCBI lineage: Eukaryota > Metazoa > Arthropoda > Arachnida > Ixodida > Ixodidae > Rhipicephalus > Rhipicephalus sanguineus. Next base: position 195,340,523 of record NC_051176.1, read on the forward strand.
GCAGCTTCGTATTGGGGCAACGCCAACTGTGTTTAAAGTTTTGGGTATCCGCAGTTGTAGCAATGTGACACTCATATTACACATTGCCACAGAAAGTGCCAGCGCTCGAGCGCTACGCACACCGCTCTGTGCATTGCAGACGTCGCGAACCAAGAGAAACGCCCACATGCCACGTTACGACAAGCGAAGCCAGCCGCAGTGCACGCGCCAGCCCTGCATGCGCACGAGCTCGTTCGCTCTATCGGTTACGCCGACGCCAGCCAACAACGGCGACGCCGCTAAACGCAGGAACGGGCGCCTAAGAGCTGCGCTCTAAAAAACGAATTATTTGCAGTTTGACCATGGATTCCTATTGTGTGATTTCTCGATAAGCTTGTACTGCGGCCTTAGTGTTTTTACGGTATGCGCCGGGTCCTGCGACTATACGCTACAAAGCTATGTGATTCCTCACAAGCTGATTGAACGAGGCAGAACGAGGGTTATACCGGCTGTCTATATTTGCGCGATCATTCATTAGGATCGTGCATAGCTAGAAAAGAAACCTCTGCACACTTCCAGACGAGATTAACTTCTGCGGGTTTTCCGCAGAAGTTGATCTCATTTTTATCTGATCTTTTCATTTTGTCGATTAACTCGATGGAATGAAGCACGTTAGCTTATTTTACGTTGGTTCGTTGACTGAAAGCGAATAAAATACCGAACATGTTTTGGTGGTTAGGATAACGTGCATCCGTGAAGTTCCGTGCAGTGACAAAAGTTGCAGGAGAGAACGTAGCCCGAGTCTTGACTTGTGCAATTTATTATTATTATTATTATTATTATTATTATTATTATTATTATTATTATTATTATTATTATTATTATTATTATTATTTGGTTTGAATACATAGAAAACACGAATACACAGAGGAAATAGGGTCAACAGCCACCTAAAGGGGCACAACGGCTGCCTGCTCCTTCGGGAAGGGGGAAACAGAGGAAAGGAAGATAGGGGGGAAAGAAAAAGGAAAGAAAAAAAAGAAACAAATAACACAGACGTTGACACAAATAAGTAGGCACATGGAAAACTGTTAAACAATACCGATTTGGCCTCGCGTTTATAGACAAAGTTAGTAGGGCTCGATGGGCCTGGTCACACCGAGCAGCACAACCTCCCGGCAACAGGCAATCATCAAGGTTCGTGCACTTAAGACCGATAAGTCCATAAGGAAACAGTAGAAAACAGCCAAGAAACATCAGCACGCATGATTCTAACTAATTATACGCGAAGAGTGGTGCCCGGTCTGATTATTATACACTAATTTAACACTTCCACTCATAGGAAAGAAAACAAAACAATGAATCTGGGATCTCAACGATAACCCTTCAACAGAGATGAGGTGAATACTTCCTCTTCAAAAAATGAAAAGAAACGAGCAAACTCTCATTAACAAAAGAGAGGTTATGGAAAGGACAGCGTGCTGCAGTTTTTTGTGAATAGCTGGCCGATAACATGAACGGGTCCTCAAAACAAAAGACGACGCTGCCATACAATTGCACTCTATCGCTCACCATCACCAAGATAACAGAAGTACTAAAATTAAGGGATCCATTTACGAATCAGCTGCCAAGACTACTCTTCTGGAGACAGACAGAGCGCACAAAAAGGCTGCGCGTTCGGACACACCAACATGACTCGGCCTGTTCCGAAGTAAGTTGCCAACGTTGAACTAGCGTCTGCTAGTTCGGAGACAGCGAGAAGCCGGTTTATAGGAGAACAAATAGTATGTGCCATCTCTTTCAGACACGCGATGTGTACTGAGGGCAGTGTACTGCTTATGAATGGTTCTTTTAGTGTCTGGTCAGCTAGCATCTTTTTCACCATTCTTTCACCTTTTTAGCGAACGGCTCTGCTCATCTTGATGTTCAGTGTGGCCTGAAGCCGCTCGTAATCGAACTGTCAACGTTGTTTTAAAGTACGCTACCCGTAAACTTACTACTGGACCTTCACGTCTCGGTCGCTGAGCCGTACTGTCTTGTACAATGGACCTGGAAAACTCAAACACCTTTTGCTACACGACCTGCCGAGTTTCACAGCCGTCAGCTCCCTAAGACAACAGTGTAATCGAAAATTTATGGTGATGGAAATAGGGGGTTGGTTGGACATATTTTCTTAGATGTTGTAAAGGCTACCAATGAGCTCAGGGCAAGTGCCCTTTTGGTGTCGTTCAAGTAGCTAAGCTAACGCTGTTCCTTCACACCGTGACCTTTAATCAACTTGTTTTTTTATGGAAAACACTTAGGAAATATCCGGACTGCTTCATGTTGAGCCATTTGACGCTGTCAATGATCACTGTCCTGAATATTGCGCTCCTGAGCGTAATGGCAATATGGCCCGCTAACGTGAAAAAACAAACAAACAAAAAGAAAACAAGACAGATAAACTGATAAAAACACACTAAAAACAAATAATAATATAAAAAATAATAATATAAAAAGTCAAATCAAATCAATAAAACCTCTTAAAACTAGTACATTCCTAGGAATCAAGTCCAGGGCCTCTAGCGCAGAAGCCGAATACTGCACCCCCTACACCACTGACCCTTTTTTTTAAAATTATCTGTTACATATGCAACTGTTATTACATTGACAATCGTAAGAATAGCGAAGGGAACAAACTCTATGCAAGTTTGAGCGGTTGCAGGTTCTGTAAAACTGCTTCGTCTGAATAGGGCGTGCTACTTGAAGCCATTTAGGTGCGTTTTGCTGGACTCCTTACTTTTCCACGAACGAACATATTGATTTGAAGTACTCTAGAACCGGGCATGTATTAACTTCAGCATGGTGCACTGCCAATCTACCCTGCCATATACTGTGAAGGCACAGTAATATCAGCAGAGCGAACGGTATCTCTTCCACATTTTCAAATGGGAGAAAACGTATGCCATAGGCGGCCAGGGGCGAGTCTCTTACTAAAGTCCGCTGTAGGAGATCTTGACGCGTTTTGATTTCTCTATGGAAGCATGTACTTCACAAGCTCAACAACGCGTCTGTGTGTCGCTCTGCAACGATTCGCGCAATGCTTCACCGGTTCCGAGCGCGGCCGATTCCGCGTTATTATTGGTGCATTTCAAGTTACTTCGCCAATGAACCGACACCTAAGTTTTACTTCATCTCTATTTCAAGTTTGCCTGTAGGTGGGCGAAACTTTGCTGCTATATAACGGTCGGAAGTTGTAATACGACACACGCTGTGAAAACTATGAATGTAACCTAACTAACCGTACTCAATTTGTAACTGCTAATGATGCTGCATCCCAGCGCTGTGACGTAAAGTCAGGTGTTCCTCAAGGCTCCGTCTTGGGCCCATTGCTATTTTTAATTTATATTAATGACTTACCTACTGTTATTAATAGTTCTATAAAACTATTTGCCGACGATTGTGTTCTATACGCTGAAATAAATAATCAGCATGATAACTTTATTCTTCAGTCAGACCTCGATAACATATCTAAGTGGTGCTCATAATGGCTTATGTTCCTAAATCCCATTAAATGCAAAATCATGTCTTTTTCTCGTCGTACTGACTCATCCACTTCTTTCGGCTATGCTATCAATAACATCAACCTTGATTACGTAACTTCATATAAATATACCGGAATACAGGTGACCAATAATCTTTCATGGCATGCGCACATCGAATACATCACTAACAATGCCAACAGATCCCTCGGCTACATACGCAGAAATTTTTCTAAAGCCCCCTGCCATTTGAAGGTAATGCTGTACAAAACGCTAATAAGACCTAAGCTTGAGTATGCGTCATCTGTGTGGGACCCCGGTCAAAAAACATTATCAGCTATCATTTAGTCAGTTCAAAATCGGTCAGCACGTTTCATTAATTCAAACTATACCCGCACATCTAGCGTTTCACTAATGAAATCAAACCTTGGACTAATTGATTTGCAAACTAGAAGAAAAATTTCTCGTCTATGCATTTTTCAAAAAATCCTTTACCAAAATAATTCACTTAAACAGGAACTCATCTCCGAGCTTTCATACATATCGTCACGTCTTGACCATCAGTATAAAGTTTTTATTCCTTTCTGCCCATACTAACGTTTTTTCAGACTCCTTTCTGCCAAAGACCAGTGCCGAGTGGAACCACCTTCCCCCCTCCATCGCCTCCATTGAGGACGCGTCATCCTTTAAGACTGCACTAACCGATCATATCTTAAGCCTCTAATAACTGAGTATTGTTTGAACATGTATTCTAATTAATTTGTTGTATATTATAGTGTTCTGTTTTTACTGCATTTTTTGTTATATTACCCACCCCCTCTCTAACGCCTTTATGTGTTCTGAGGGTAATGTAAATAAATAAATAAATAAATAAATAAATAAATAAATAAATAAATAAATAAATAAATAAATAAATAAGCATATGCCTTCCAGCCAGCGCGCGACGAAACGGAGAATGATAGGCGCAACGTTAAGAGACAGGCAGACAGCAGAATGAATCAATGAACAAACAAAGGTAGCCGATATTAAAGTTCATATTGCGAGAAAGAAAGGAACCTGGGAGGGCCACTCAATGCGGAGGACAGACAAGCAGCGGTCATTTAAAGCAAACGAACGAATGAAGCCGAGTGCGGTAGGTGTGGTGACGAAATCAATACATTCACCGGAATAAAATGGGGTCAACTCGCCAAGTTAGGTTATAGAGAAGATCACTGGTAAAGGCCTTCGTCCTGCAATCGGAATACAACAGGCTTGGGAGTACGAATGGTGTCTATGCCAGAAATGTCCTAATAAATGGTGCGCGGGCGTAAGCCGAGCTCATAAGGCCAAACGTGGTGATCATGCATCAGCAAGAACAACGTGCAAGAAATGATCGAAAGATGTTTCACGTACGGACCAGCAGAATCTTTTGAATGAAAGACCGCAAGATGCCACTGAGAAACTTCATGTATCATCCGGTATTTTCGGTATCTATCCTTCCCGACTTCGGTTCTGATTCGCCTATTGCTTGTAGGTAAAGACAATCTTTGTCTTGATTTATAGCCGGTAACCGCGAAAAAGAGAGAGAGAGAGAAATGTAATGCGGAAAGGCAAGAAAGTTTGCATCGGGCTGGGCCAATAGCTATGCAACAATTACTTCGATAACTGCGCGATGTGGATGGAGTAAGAAAGCTTTTTCGTTACGTCAGCCGCGAATTTCTTATAACTCAGTGCGCAGCAAGGAAGCAAAGAAAAAAAAGAAAAAAAAGAAACAAAAAGCGTGTAAACAGAAGAGAGACACAAACAGACAAACGATGAAATGTTTGACTGACTATCGAAAAAAAAATCAGCTTATTTGGAGTGTGCATATAATACTTATTGCAAAATTAATGATAAAAATAAAGGTTCTTTCAGCGGCTGATCTTCGACGAAACTGCATTTCGGAACATTAACGCTGCCATTTTAAAACGCGGATGGTTATTCACTGGTTAAAGAGGTGAGAGTACTATGATTAAGAAAGTTTGTGCAGGTGCGCTCGATATCGTGAATTGTATTTAAAACGAGCATGTTGTATTTAAAATGAGCAAACGAGCGATCTTTGTTGTGAGAGAGACCAAGAAGGCCATCACTGACTTTATCACAGCTGCTGGGGAAGGACAAACAATCCTACCGCAATTGGCAGCACTGTAGGTGCTTCGCAGCATTGTAGGTGTGTATGTAGGCCGCGCAACAAACTACCATCACTATTTAGTATCTCTCATTACACCCCACCTCCGAGAATAAACAAAAAAGATGCGTCATTTCAGGTGGTTGCACTTCAGATCAATTCTTTAACATCAAAGCTTATTCATGGTTTGTAATCATCCTAGCTCGTTGCACAGCTTCACGACTGGGAAAGAAAAATGAGAAGATGAACATTATGGAAAAATATTGGTTTCTTCAAAAGTTACAAGTTTTTCCCGCCATTATCCCCTTCCCCCGAAAAAAAAAAACTAAAAATGAAGTTTCGAGAGAAACGAGAACAAAGTTTTGTAAACGTGCGGTTTTCGGATTCAGTGGCGTCCGCGGGCAGTTATATCATGTATAACCATCCATATCATTGTGGAATACATTACCATTTCTAATAAAAATCCATAAAACCCATAAATTTCGCCATGAATTGAAAAAGTTCTTGTTATGTGACATTAATTCTTCTGCATAACTGGTTTTTCGACTTGTCATTCTCTCCTCAAACTGTTGTTTTATTTTTTCTCTTTTTTATGTTATTTGCACTTATAGTTTATATTACTGATGACACATGGTTGATGATAACATCGTCTTTTCGTTGTATCTGTATCTCATTATTATTGAATTTTTTAATCTTGCTATTGCTACTGTCGTTGCCAATCAAATATTTATCTTAATATTGCATAGGAGGTCCCTTTCCAGTTTACACTACAGGACCTCCTTCTGTATATCCTCATCTTGTACATTGTGTTATGAATAAATAAAATTTTGATTGATTGATTTACTGAAAAGGACCATACCTTTGGAATAGAATAGGACTGAAACGTCATTGTTTCAGCACCACATTTCTAAACGTCTGCACATTCTCAAAATGTAAAAAAATAAAAATCCACTATAAAAAATTCATCTTAAAATGTGGCGACATACTTGAATCCCATAATTTGTACATACTTTTGTGTCAGAGCAAATGCAGCCCTAGACAATATAAAAACCACTTCACGGGGAGGGGGGGGGGGGCAAGGTACGTAAGCGGTTCTCGTACTAAACTACAATACAAAAGAAATCAGTGAACAGAATATCGCATTTTATCACACCCTTTAATAGTAGTGGGAATTAAAGGAAACTGCATCATTGTAACTATGTGACGAGGTCAATTCACGGTTTATTATTGCATGACAGTTATCATAACCATCACGGTTTGGTTAATAAGGAGACTGATCGACAGTTCATTAACTTTTTATAATAGGTCGAATACTAACAGACCCCATATTTTACACTATATTTAAAAACTTTTATGTCGTTTTATATTATTTGTTGTGCCGGTGTCACACGCTTCTCTTGCAATCGCGATTTAGCACGATCGAAATCGAATTTCCCGATCGTAATTAGCTCTTTTCCTCAACCTGCTAAAAAGAACCAAAACCGCGATCAACAAATTAGATCGCGATCTGGCCCTATCTGGATCGAAAGTTGCCACGTGACAATGGCGTTAAGTGACGAATCGCTGCGGGCGTGAAGAGTTCACGGACACCGTGACAGCGTTGCAGAAGGTTCACGCGTTCGTCCGCCGCAGTGGTACAGTGGTTAGGATGCTCGGCTGCTGACCCGGAAGTCGCGGATTCGATCCTGGCCGCGGTGGTCGCGTTTATATAGAGGCGAAATGCTAAAGACCGTATACTGTGCGATGTCAGTGCACGTCAGAGAACACCAGATGGTCGAAATTTCCGCAGCACTCCACTACGGTGCGCCTCATAATCACATCGTGGTTTTGGTATGCAAAGTCTCACATTATATTATTAAGCTTCACGCGCTCGCCGCTGACACCAACTCCGTACGTACGCTCAATAAAACTAGCAAGAGGCTTCGGACATGAACATAAGTAACGATGAATACCCTATATGCAGTTAGTGGTATCCCACACTTCACACTCTTCGAACACAAAAAAAGCATGACATAAAAAAAAGGAAGGCAAGCTTAATACCGCATTTAACGCCTGTTGCAAGAAAAGTTCATAATTTCGCTCGGCTTCATACTCAATAGTGCGCTACTTCGGCGACTGTAGAGTTTTGGTATACGTTTCTTTTATTATATGTATGTGTTTCTTTTATTATCCGCCTTTTCTTTTTTTTTACTGTTTCAGTCACTGCAGTCATCGCTGAATTTAGCGAAAGTGAAGGGAAAAGGGGGGGGGGGGGAGTGGTGGACCCGCTAGATGAAGGCAATTTAAGGATCAAGCAAGCAAGAAATGGCGGTGCTTAAGTATTCCACCCAAGCGGGAGAAGCGACGATAGTGGCCGCGTGGACGCAATGGACCTCAAGGCCAGGCAGGGGGGAGTCCAAGGTCGCATCGATGTCGGAAGGGGCGCGTATTGAGTGCGGGAGCGCCGGCTGCGATGCACAGCCCGAGATCCATATAGCAGTTGCCGTACCATTCCCCTATAAGCAGGCTATGCCTGGCGCGTGTTAAAACGACGCCAGCTGGACAAAAGTAACTCGAAGCCCACCCCTACGTAACTGTTGCGTTGTTTTGGAACGTCCATCAATCTATCAATCAAGCATACAAGGGTTTTCTTTCTTTTTTATCCCATACTAAAATCTTGCGAAGCTTGTAACGGAAATTAATGACTGAAACTTGGGCTAAGTGACTGCAATGCACGTTCGAGCGACTGCGCACCCACATAGCGACAGAGAAAAAGTGGCGTTCTGTTTTGTGGTCCTTCTTCACCTCTGTCTCTGTGTGTGGTTGCGCCGCCGTTTAAACATACAAGAGAATTTACGTCACTCCCAGCGCACATTATACCGTCCTCGTACGCTCGCACAGCGCCGTTGTATACAAGTGACACTGATGTGTCTTGATAACGCTCACAACCGACGCAGCGTTCGTGTTCTGATTTAGCGCTGAAATCATGATGTAGTCCTACAGTTTTTATTGTTTTTTTTTTTAATTTCTAGCCCATGACATGCGAAGAGGCCCTTTTTTTTCTGTGATATATAATCGCGACGTTTCGACGCTACTTTCTTGGAATACGCGCGAAGGAACGCCTAGAGCTTCAACTGGGAGATTAACAGCAACGGTGAAGCGAATAGAGGGAAGGAATATTGCTTTTAACGCACTTTATTATTATTTCTTGGCTCTGAATGTAGAGATCAGAAAACGAATCATCTTTGTTTCTATGCTGTCTGATCAATAGGCAAAATGAGACGGGCGAGGGAAGTACATATGGATATGACGTAGACGAAGCAGAATTAAACAACGTCGAAAAGCTGATTCATGCAAAATCGTCTAATTTCTGCAACGCAGCTACAAGTTCTCCACGTGTAGCAGTTAAAATTGAAGAGTTTATAATATTCCTTTCATCTAAACAGGTGGAAGCATGAAAGCATCAATTATTTCTTCGTTACATGGTCATATAATTCGGTCTGGGTCTTGTTCTTCAGTATGCTCACTGCCGCTCGTAAAGCCAATGTCCATGGAGGGCGCTAATTTTCGCGGCGGCAGTCATAGATAACCCTATGCGTTAACCCTGTCATTCGCTTATTCTAGGAAATTTTGTATTTAATATCTCAACCACAATGTAGCACATCATTGGTGACCTCACCACATGAACCATCACGGATATTGTTAGTATTTTACGCGTTTCAAAACGTGGCAGCATTTTATTCTTCAATATAACAACGTCACGTCTTCACTTACACCCCCACCCCTACACTCCGTTTCTTTCCAAGTCAACACACACGCGCACAGGAATTGTACTACATTCGTAACTGCGTCGACGCTCGATCATGCGCTGTTTCCTTTCCCTGTTGCCTTGCCAACGGTTTCAAGCTGCAATGTTGTGATCCCCGTGATCGATCGGCGATAACGTTATCGTCTGCAAGTGCGCCGTTGAAGCCGGCCCAATAAGCCTTTTTTCAGATAAATTTTGGAAGTGATAGAAGGAAAGTATGGGACAAGGCACGTTCACAGACACATACACACAGAAAAAAGGAATGATAAAAAGTAAGCTGAAGAAGGACTACACGGTGGATCACATAACATTTATGTTACTGCTGATTATATCGAAAAAAAAATAAAGTAAGGGCACTATATTTGCTTGCCCCGACAGGAACTGACAGTGTGGCGCTCTTCGCATGCACAAGAGAGGCGGAGAGCGTTTAATGGAAGCTGAACATGCCACGCTGCTGGCGAGCGCATGAAGGCGGCCGAACGACGAATGCGCGCACGCATGCACAGCCCGGTTGCAGGCGCACGAACAAGCATGCACGAAGGTTATTTACAGAGTGCGATTCAGGCCAGTGTCCCGGATGAAGGAAAGGCGCAATGATCGACCACGTCTGAAAATGAGACGGACTATTTTAGAGTCGACGAAATGAAGCAGTTTTTCAATTATTTCACCCGCAATGGGGGGCCCCGAAGCAGGTTGCGCCATTGTATATTACGAATAAGGGCCGTCTTAGTGAATATTCATTATCGACCGATTCACTTGCGTGAAACATTTTACGTGGGAACTAGCATGAGAGCCCAAACAAAGTATTATCTTCCGGATCAATTATTGTTGCTGTTTCATTTATACTTTCTTTATATCTCCAAGAACACACGACACACAGCGCAATTCGGAGCAAGAGATCGATTTCGAGAAGGCCTTTTTTCATTTCATTCATATTTGTAAAGTAATATTGTATAAAATATTCACGTGCGGACTTCACAGTTTCACTAACTGTACCACTCGCGAAAAAGAACGGCCGTTTTCAAGAACCAGAAACACTCAAATTGTCCCCACGTTTAAATAGATTAAATAAAGCTTCACTCATCTATCCATCCCTTTTGATTACTTCCTTGCTTGGCAATTGTTGTTCCATAGTTTTGATAGGACGCATTATGATGCATCTGCGTAAGCGAAAAGGGTCATTGCCTGTTTTTCTTGCACAGGAGCGAGGCTATACTGACAACAGGGTGGGCGAGAAGGAGACCAAGGGGAGACATAGCGTGGTTACAAATGAGTGAGTTGCATGTGCTGCCCAACCGCGCGGGAACATCGACTAATGACGACGCAAGAGCGAAATGACGGTTCGATGATGCCATGATGGCGCAGGAATGCAAATGATGCGATGAGGCGATGCCAGGGGATGCAATGACGGTGCAAGGTTTGTGTTACGGAGGGAGGGTATAATGACGAAAGGAGAGGGACAGCGTCATGGGCAGACTAACTGCAACAACAACCTGGAGAATTCCGAAATTCATTCCCGGGACTGCCCCGGGACTGCTCTCGAATAGTCACGCATAGTTGCACCTTAGGACACGCTCAAGCGATGTGCCTCTGAATGAAATTTACCTGTCGTCATCACCAATAGTCGACGCTAAAACAGCTGGAACGCGATTCAGCCTCCAGTTGAAATCGATGAAAAACAGCGTCTCGTTGAGCGAGTTGCGGATGAGAACAGAGCGGGCGAACCATACCATTTATTCCGAGCCCCACAGCGTTCCAAAAGACAGCGTCTACGTCTTCGACCGCGGGTGCAGTTTCTAAACGACTGTCGAACGAGCTGTCACGGGGAAAGAATACGAAAACGCTCCCCTTAGCACAGGTGTACTATAATGGGCGGCGCAACTTCACCGCGCGATACTACTGCACGACAGTATCACCGGTACCACACACTGCGTGGTGATATCACCGGCATCAGGAGAACCAGATCTATCTTCTGGATAGATTTAGGCGACTCTATCTCAGGAATGTGCGTAAGAGCTGTCGTGTTGCTTGCAGGAACCGGGCAGGTGGGAAAGAATGCGACAAAGGGTGACACCCTGAGGACGTTTGTCTGCCGCAAGGAGGGGATGGAACTTTTACGTTGCTCCTTGAGGGGAAAAAAATCGGGTGTCGTGACATTCTTTTCTACTGCGGGAAAGAAAACAAATGCGCGCAGAATCTCCTTTGAGAGTTGTCTAAGTGATGCGTTGAGTTATACTGTAGACGCAGCATGCGCAGCGTCTGGAACGCTGTCTCATGCTGCGCATGCTGCGACCACTGAAACGCGTGTCTGGCATGAAAATTTCGCAAAGTTAGAATTCTCCTGATGTGTACAGTCTACCCTGTGGGGGGGCTTTGCATCTTGTCCTGCAGAAGACTTTTATTCCAATTCCACGAAATTCAAATTCAGCGAAGCCTTCATAGAGAGTGTTGCACTGCTGAATTTGTTTCGCACCGCGGGTACAACGCATTCGTATAGGCCACATGCGTTCATATTTAGCATGCATGGAAGCGTAGCCTATAGTGATTAAGGCACTCGCCTTCGGAGCGTAAAGGCCTGGGTTCAAACGCCGGTGGATAAACTTTTTATATTTTTAGTCGTTTATTTATTTATTTATTTATTTATTTATTTATTTATTTATTTATTTATTTATTTATTTATTTATTTATAGCGGCGATCGTCTTATGGTAGAGACAGACGGATGGGACAGTTTTCTCGTTGAGTCAGCATAGACACAATTACGTATTTAAAACATGCCTAGTTATCGCACGCACCTGCCACTGTGTGGAAGTGTCTGTCATGGCTGTGCCCTACTTCCGCATCAAAAAGCGCGGGTGAGCAGACGCTAGAGCTGCAGCTAAACATTAACACGCGGCCGCTATCACCCCCGAAAAGAAATGGTCGCAAATGGACACGGTAACGCGATCTCTTGGGCTAATCATGTGTAGATTACACTTGCTTTAACGGGTGACGACGTTGAGACATGGAGATGACACATTCGCATAAGTTTTGCACAGGAGAGGAGGAGGAGTAAAGGAAGGGAGGTAAACCAGACGCGCGTCCGATTTGCTACCCTACACTGGGAAGTAGGGATGAAGGGATAAAAAGAATGAAAGAAGAGGGGAGAATATACTATCAGGGTACATTTGCGCCTGTGCATTACACGCCTACTAACCCGGTCGGTTTTAAAAACAGTATCAATTCTCGTGTCGCTTTTCTGGCCCGCGACACGTAGAGGGCCACGGTATACCAGGTTAAGCGTCTCGAGAACCAAGATGATATACCGATTTCTATGAATTTTAAGATAGCGTCCTTTCACAAAACTTTGTAAAAAAAAAAGCTTTCCCTGTGAGATGCCGTTTATGTAAAAAGATTCGCTTAGGTACAATTATTTTTGCTTCAGGGACCACTAATAAACAAAAACAAATAAATGCCTTCTGAGTGTTGATGATTCCGAAAATGTTTTAAACCGGAAAAATAAAAGGCCATATTCCTCGTTAAGGCTTATGGACGTCAGGTGAAATGCCTCGTACAAAGATTCAACATCTTTTGGTGCGAAACGACGTAAGGACTAGGCACTCGGATCTCTAGATATTGAAGTAGTCACGCTGTCTCGATAAAGATGCCTTAGAGAAGGTATCACTAGTGGTAGACTGCTTCTAGGCTGTTCTTTCGTCATGCATACGCTTTTCACATCCCAGATATTGTGTTTGCTATAGTCATCGCTTATTATAGTGGTCGGCCTAATAGCTAGCCGATAACCACAGCTATAAGCAATTCCCAAAAACGTTAAATACGAAAAGTATTTGGAATACGGGAACGTGCCTGCGCGAGCGGAACTTGTTTTTCAGTTTTTTGCCCGTTAGACTGTTGTCTTGCTTGCTGTTATTTGGGGATATAGTTATTCCACTGTAGTCAAGTACAAATGCGCACGCACGCACGCACGCACGCACACGCACGCACGCACACACACGCGCACACACACACACACACACACACACACACACACACACACACACACACACACACACACACACACACACACACACACACACACACACACACGAAGAGAAAAAGAAATTCAAGTTAACAATTTGGTTGCTCTTGCTTCTATCGTTACTGTTCTGGTCAGGATCTCCGTTGTTGCCAAGATCTCTGTTATTACAATAGCAGAGTATTCTATAACGCAAATAATTATGCGTATCTGCTTGTTTACGCAAATACTGAGGCAGAAAAGTCGTTTGAGGTTTACTAGATCAGATGGGAGGCTCCTAAAGTCGGGCCGCTATAGTGGGAAAGATGGGACACTAACACAACACCCAGTGGCTTCTTTTTTTTTTTTCTTCTGCTCAGCATAACACGTCTGGTACTCCGAGGCTTGGGCGGACGCATGCTTTGGAAATGTAGTTATCAGCGGTTCGCAGTCCCAGTAAGATGCGTCTTGGCGCCGATCCAAATTGATGACGCACTGCGCAGGGTCGATATAAGGCGGCCACTGTGCTACATGTATGTATGTGTGTGGAAAGGGAGCAGGCGCAGACACGTGAAGTCACACTTACTCTAACAACGCAGAGAATACCGAGAACAAGGGAGAGCAGAAGGAGGGGCATATATACGCCGGAGAAGTGGACAAACGGGATAGCATATTCAGGCTGAAACAGCACTGTAGGTTCGTTATGAGAAGAACACTAAAAAAAAGCTATTCTGAGAGGTTTCACCCGCTAACAGGAAACACTTTCGTTGGAAGCCATATCCTGACGGCGTCTGCTCTGTAGAAAAACGATAGATTGTGAAACTTGGACGATAAAAATTAGACAGACGCGTCGAATAGAAGCCTCATTAACGTAATATTAGTTCGTTTCATTGCGCTCCCTACTTTAAATCCTGAAGCTGAGCGACGCACTAGTGAGTTAATAGCGTCAATAGAAAACGTTAATAGAAATAATTAATTAGCGTTAATAGAAAACGGTTCCTGAGAACATCAGTTGAGTGTGGTAATTCAAGATATATGTCTTCCATTTGTGTGAAAGTAAGTTTGATACAAGGTAAAGTTCTTGGATAGAGGGAAGGAACAGGAGAGAAAGGAGAGGCAGGGATGTTAACCAGTCTAGAAGGACCGGTATGCTACCCTACGCTGGGGGAAGGGATGGAGGAGATATAAAGATAGAGAGAGACAGAAGGAGAGCACGCACGCACAAGAAGTCGCACATATCTCACAGTCATGCTAACGTCGTTAGTCTATAACCACCAGTTTAACAACTACCAGTACACTTAAAGAGCGCCACGTAATGAGGCATATCAGCTGAGAAGGCAAGACCGAGTGCATGTCTTTAACGTCGAAGGGGGAGAGAGAGCAGTGATCAGGGTAAAGGTGTGAGGTTAACGAGGTTCATACCGGTTGGCTGCCTTGCGCTGAGGAAAATGTTTACAATGGCGCAAGCCGTCTTGCCATAAATGGAATGCTATAAGAATGTAATGTACTGGGTGGAGTCTCCTTAACGCAGGAAATATTGTGTGGAAGAAGGCGTGAAAACAAATGAACCAGGCGTGAAAACAAATGAATTTCCCAACGAGTGGGTGGTTTGAAGCTTCCAAGCCATTACAAAGTGTGCATGCAGCTGCGTAGGTGCGCGTGGCATCCTACGGACGCGTAGTGGGTACTTCGCCAATTTGCAAAAAGAAGAATTATGGCGTAGCAACTGTACATCCAGTAGACTGATAGGATAGTTCCTGTCTTTGCGGCACGGTCGAAGGCGATGCGCACGGGGCCCGATTACGCTATCGCGTTCTACTCTTGAAGGCGAAGCTCAAGCGTCCTCCAAGTTCTTCTGTAGCTAGGTGAGTGAAGTGTCCACTGTCGAATCAGCACACTCCTGGGTCTCTTTCTTTTCGGCATGGCTGAGAAGGGTAGCACAGGAGCAGATAGCCTGACCGCTAAAAGACAGGAAGGGACGGATGCCTCGTATTGGCCGGGTCTAATCATACAGGGTCAATTTCTCCCCTGTCGGTGAATACCTTAAGAAGTAAATTACAACGAAACAAAATCCGCGTGCACATCACATTTTTCTCTCTTTTGCCCTTCACTCTCCTCTTCCCTGGCGGCTCTTCACGGTTTCGCATTCGCCAACTGCTCGCGCCATGAGAGCGCGGCGGCGTATGCTGGCCGGCGCGTCCCACTTCAATGCTGCTAGCGGTTGTTTTCCGGAAGTTGGTTGAACAAGAGGACCAGGTTGGACCCCATAGAGTTTCGAACAGTAAATGTTGCCCGGTAAGATGAATAACGGTCAAAAACTGCACTCGAAAAGGAAATTTGAGGTTAGTGTTCATATAGGCGCCGATCTTGGAAACAGGCATTTATAGGCACTTATAGGCATTTAGGCACAAACGCCACAAATAGACAATTATAGGCAGTATAAAAACACTATAAAAGCCCTTCTTAACCTCTAATTCATGATCATATATCAGAATGGGGCGATAGGGATGCAAATAACAAAATATGCATTGGCCTAAAATCCGGTCTCCGGCCCTTCCCTCCAGCGCATGCATTGAGAGAGTGGTCACTGTAGCAGCTGACCCCTTAGCGAGGAAACGTGGAAGAATCAGCGACGACGACATAAAAAACGATTCCTGTTGAAAGTTAACAACGTGTAACACTATATCACAGAAGCCACAGTAAGCCTCCCAGCCTTCACGCAAGCCTCCAGCCTTCTTCTCTGCCATGCAAGCCACAGTAGTTCATTGTAGTTTGAGTAAACTTGTGTTAATTGCGTTACGGCAATAAAATTTTGAAGGAAAGTAACGCATAAGAAATTGATTACATTTGTGTAATTGCTCAGTTACTTTTCTGGGTCTGTAATTGACCACTGTAATCAATTACATTTTAAAGGAAGTAATTGTAATCTGTAACGTGTACAAGTCTGACACACAGACACACACACACACACACACACACACACACACACACACACACACACACACACACACACACACACACACACACACACACACACACACACACACACACACACACACACACACACACACACACACACACACACACACACACACACACAATTCTCTCTCTCTCCCCCCACGAATTCAGATACTCACAGACATCACAATTCAAGAAATACGTAGGCGGGAATCTACGAACACATTGCAGAAGCTGCCTCGGCTTACATACAGCTAGCCACTTTTTAAATAGAAAGGCTGTGATAAGGACTGGTACTTTAAAATCGTCATCTTGTTCGGTTATTTCTTGTTATATAATCCAAGGCATTATTACTGCCATCCTGTGGCTTTATAAGCACTGAACTTTCTTATGACACCTCAATAACTACTGAGACTGCAAGAATCAATTCAACTTGCCTCACGTGCATGAGAGTAAATCCATCGTTACTGGAGAGCGCGCACTGAGAGTAAATAAAGATCTTTTTTTCCATCGGTTATATTGTTCTTAAAAGCGCGAGGCAAACGACCTTTTTGTGTTGCACTTACCTACCAATCTATTTAGACGCCATCTATAAAGCAACCGTCATACAACAGAACTTAGTCCCCGTAAAGAATACTGCGTTAGAGATTGCTCGAAGCCCGTCTGATAAATAACCCCGTCCAGGCCCAGATATACGAGGAATCCCTATAGTGTACTAACGTCATCATTAACTATAGCAGATGAAGAAAGCGCCTGAATCCACCACCTTAAACCTCATCCCTGGCTACTTGAACGCTTTTTGATGTGTTAGGCTTGTCGGGATGCTTCCTTTTGTACATTCTAAGCATCCTCATGAAAACTAAAATATAGTGATAACTTTCAAATGTAAACGTTCACACACAAATCCTGCTTGAGCTTTATTTATCGTCATTTACTATAGTCCTTCAACCTCATTTAAGCAATCAACAGCGCTCCTGCTGTAGCCTACAATTCAGCCGCTTATCCCTGAGCGCTCGAAAATGTGTAATAAAAGTTTTAAATGAGGAGACATTCTGCATTATAATACTCCTTCAGCTTACCTCTCTGAACTTGAATTGTAGTCTAGCCAGCCTGTCTGTTCTCTAATCCAATTTTCATGGCACCGAACATTATTATGATTAAAATGCGAAATAACCAAAATTACTGCTTTCTGGACAAATGTGACTTACCCATGCCAGTCACTGCAACAGCCTTATTGTGGGGAGGAATGGGAGAGAGTCCCGTTCCTCCCTCAACCCAACTGCCCCATTCCTCCCAAGCTACGTTGCCCAACGTAAACAACGTTCAGAGCCAAAGTTCAGTCGTAATGCCTTAACTTTCTTTCAGAAAATGTACGGTGCTGCTGCGTGTTTTCTGAGAAAAATTGATATTAGCGTTTACAAAGTGGTTCAAATCGGAGAGCGTTACAACGGAGATACCAGAAACTTTTGACAGGCGAAAAAAGGCGATTTCCCTTTACAGAAAGCTTCATCCGCGGAAGACGCCCGCCATTACAGACAAGCAATTGTTATGTTAGCACCATCTCATGAGTAGTTGGCTAACGTCTTTGAAGCAACTGCAGGAAAGATAGACGAGCTGTCCCATTGCCCCAACTGTCCCAAACCTCCCGACTCTCCCCTACCTTAAAGGGCCCCTAACCCTTTCAGATGCCACCCACCAAGAGCTGTCCGTAAATGCGTCAAGTCGATACATCTTTATTTCAAGGCACTCGATATTCTATTGCATCAAAAATAGTCATAATACGTTAATTTATGCGTGTTATACTAATTACTACTAATTAACTTGTCATTAAATATATGTTTATCCTTAGGTCATTTATGCTCTGTATTTGCATTAATATAACAAAATCTCAGACTAGAAATATAGTGCAAATCCGTTTTCGGTTGTGTCCATTTCGAGACAAATTAAACTTTTGTCGTGGCTCGCGGGAGGCGGCACGTCGAGCGACGCGTTGAATGTGGTAGTGCCTTCAGCAAAGTGAATATAGGCAACAGTGCGCTGCAAAATGAAGTTAAATGAAGACAAATTTATTCTGCAGGAGGTTCAATTCATCCAGAACTCAATATATCTTACTCATTCTTAGCCCCTAGTCGATACAAGCAGCGAAAACAAGTGTCGCACACAATTGTGTGCATGGCGTCTGAAAGGGTTAGCCTAAACAACCTCTGAAAATAGAAAAACCAAACGCGTTATTCTCTCCTGACGTTTCCCGTCTTTTGGCGCAATTTGAGATGCCAGCAGTCTGTTGACGTGACGTAAAGAGGAAAAAAGCTCTCGATTGGTCTTTACCAGGGGTATCAGTTGTCATTTGTCTCCTGCCCTGCTTTTGCCGTGCAAGTCCCATGCCCGCTCTGCCTTGTCTCGCATGACCATCGTGCGCGATCAACTGATTTCACTTCGTTATGTGCGTTTTCAACTGCGCAAGCGGAGATAACAGCGTGCAGCCGAAAAGCGCGAAATCCTCAACGCTTAGCGCTGAAATTGTCCACGTGTTTTATGAAGAAGTAAGTGGCGAGTAGGGGATAGCGCTTGTAGGAAGGGCAGTGAAAGCGAAAAAGAAACCACTCTCTCGTCTTCGAACACTCGGGGTGGTTTAGGAGCCCTCAAGAAAGACTTCATCAACGACAATACTATGCGCACTGACTGTGACAAACATCGATAGATGGTTTTCTGCTGTATTTTTTCCCCCCATTGAACGCGTTTTCTTTTCGTCATTTGCCAGGCCAAGAGGCCGATCCGTGCGATAAGAGGCACTGTTCGGGTCAATAGGCAGCTTTCACTCGCCGTGTGTAGTATACGATCGACTTCGCTGAGCGTCCGCGAACTCCGATAAGTTACACACAGCCGCATAGCGGGGACGATAGTACGCGTGCGCACAACCTTCGTACTGCGCCGAGCAAAGCGGAACGCAGCCCTGGTTCCGCCGTCGAGCCTATTGAGCGGAACGAGACGATGCGTCCTCTGGTTTTCTTTGTCGTTTTTAAACCAAGCCGACAGCGTGTCGCTCCCGTCTCTAAAATAAACAGTTGTCGAAAATATGGGAATGAAAGCAGTTCTCTCAAGCGCCCGAACATGCGAGCGGAGTGGACCGCAAACGGCGCTCTCAGACAAGACACTCTGCTGATTAAGGACGAGTGAAACCGGTGCATGGAGTGTAATTATACGAGAGCTGTTGGCTCTGTTTAGACACCGGCTCCAGATTCATACTTCGAAGACTTGGCTTTCTAGGCCAACACTGACACGTAGCCTAATATGATAAGTTGCTGAAACAAGTGATTCATTTTGTGGAACGAAGTGCGGCGTGCCACATTTTGTCTGCGTGCAGCAAAGACAACGGTTGTTTAGAAGGTGATGTTGCAGTGACACACCCAGCTAGTTCCATGCTTCGTGTTGTTTTTTCGTGTCACCGTTTTTCTTGCCACAGTGTTTTTTTTTCCTCCTCGCAGCGCATGTGCAAACGTTTGTTTATGTGATGGCTTCGACAGAAACGAAGCAGTTCCCCTAGGTCATCATTCATTTGCATATTTGTCCGCGTTGCGCTGACACTTCCCTTGAGTACACTGAATGATTGAAAATTTTTCTGCTGCGTTGTAGCATTTTATATGGCCTCGGTCTTTATTTACGCCATTTGCAATGTTATCCCCATTCATTTTTCATAAACTTAATATTATTCTCGGCCTGTGATTGTAATATTTACTTGAAATGGAAACGCAGCGGAAAACACTGATACAGTAGCATAAAACTGGAGCGGCCACGTTTGATGTAGGGCGCGGTAATAATGCGGTAAATTTAACGTTCTGCGTACAATCCGCGCATTATTATCGCAATCGAAAGAACAAGGAACACAGTCCTGAGACCAGCCCCGGGTGGTCTACTGTTTATGGCGCTCGACTGCTGACCCGAAGGTCGCGGGATTGAATCCCGGCCGCGGCGGCTGCATTTTCGATGGAGGCGAAAATGTTTGAGGCCCGTGTGCTTAGATTTATGTGCACGTTAAAGAACCCCAGGTGGTCGAAATTTCAGGAGCCCTCCACTACGGCGACTCTCATAATCATATGGTGGTTTTGGGACGTTAAACCCCAGGTATTATTATTATCCCTGAGACCATGCACCAATTTTGCTGCTTTCTTTCTCACTTAGCTTCAAGAATTGTCACAATTTACTTCCACTTCCCTATGACACCGTTTCCTTATCGTACACGTACAGTCGCGTTCAATATGACTTGCAACATGGGAGCGCGTGGCCTCACGAGTTTAATGATTGTGCACGGTTTGAACTTGCTTCATTTCTGTAACCTAATATTATTTTCTTATTTGGGAACATCCCCCAGTGAGAGAACAGCGTTTAGGTGTAGAAATAAGGACTAGTGGAAGGAATGCGAAATCTTTAAACTCGTGAGGCCACGTGCTCCCGTGTTTTAAGTCATATTGAGCGCAACTGTACATGACTGCAGAGAAGCCGAATGTTTTCTTTGCATCAAAACGAGTAGCATGCCTGGTGGCGCCGCAACAAGGTATGTGCACATATTTCTCTGCGTGTGTTTGAGACATTTAGAAAGCTTTTATGTCAACTGCCGTTCCATGTTCCATGTGCAAGGAAGGTATAGTTCTTCCTGCTGACCTCCCTATTCTCCACTGTTTACATTCTGTCTCTTCCTTTGAAACCTGTGTTTATTATGCCTGTGTTTATTACGGGAGAAGACAGACCAGAAGGAACCCATTTATCCGGGAGGGCGTCCCTTTACCTTCAAGAACTTCAAGCGGTCGAAAGAGAGTGGCCAGCCTTCTCTTCGCCGCAGAATTTTCCCATTCTTCTAAGAACGGGAGTTGGCGGTATGTGCACCTCTTTCAGCAATGTTTTCACGAAAGCTTTACCAAATCATCGTTTACTGCTCTGCAAGGCAGCCATGCTGCTTATAAGGCTGCACTGTCTTTCCGGGGTCTCACGACGCACGGAGTTGACTCGCCCATTCCACATTACGCGGTGACTGCGCCGTAAACCCCTCCTAAATGGTCTCCGCGAGGTTACCAATCAAAGGGGGTAACCTCACAGTACGTGTTTCAGCCGTCGAAAACTGCACTGTAATGGCGTGCTGTTATAATGACGAGATGTCGCCTCGCGACGCGATGCAAGAACTACATCGTAAGCGGAACGTTCCACAAGGCTGCCGCTTAAGAAGGGCGGTGTCTGTCAAGCATATTGCTGGGCGAAAAGAAAAAAAGAAACAGTAAAGGAGATCAAAAAATAGTGAACGGGTCCGGGTTAGCAAAACCTCTCTTACGTAAATGGAATCTGTGATTGGCCATCGACGCGGCTACCGTCTAGTTATGACGATGATTGTTATTAAGGGTAAAAGGCGCCAGAGCGCCACCCAATCAGGGAACTCAGTTACGCAAGAGAAATTTCGCCAATACCGACCCTGGTACGTTAGTATAGCCTATAAAAGCTCTGGCCAATAGTTTGCCACGGTGTTTTCCCAATGGTAACGTTCTATAATATGTTGTTATGGAGCCCATTTTTGCCATACATTGGGCCCCAAGTGCCGGCTCATCATGTGAGACCGCCTCAGACGCAGCGTCGGTCTCAGATGCTGAGTCGGCTATATCGTATGGTTGCATCTGATAGCATACAGAAAAAAAGTTGTCGCAGTTGTTTACGCGATTATAACAACGCTTAATGGCAGTTCGTCGTTCCATTGCTTAAAAACGCATTGCATTCGTCTAAAAATAAATCAGACATGCAAATAACTTCAATTTCGCCACTCTTGCTCGTATCAAACAATGGTTACGTTCACTATGAAACGGGTACCAGACCTTATACCCAATTGTTTGCAACAAGCCATGGTGAAGTCATGCGTTGAGGTGACGTTCAGCGTAAAAGGAACTCAGTGATGCGAAATACCTGCTAGGTGATAATAAAGTAAGTAGCACCCAAAGGTTTCGCATATAGGCAGCTGCCAGAGGCTGTCTATGAGCTCGCAACGTCATTATTATCTCAGCGGATATCGTATATTTGTTAAGTTTATTAACTTCTTGGATTGGACAGGCACGTCCGCAGTAACGGAGCTAGGCAGATTAACTATTTCGCAGAATATTTCTATTCGTGTTTTAAGTGAGCGGCTGTAGAAAGCAGATTGCAACGCCAGAATGTTTACATCCAATACAGCAAATTTTGACGTGCCCGTAGACGTTATTTAGCACTTGTCAGAACACATGCTAAGTAACGTCGTTCGGAACGGAAAAAAAAATTGCTGTATTCTATATACATATATGCTCACAATAATGACGACCGAAATAGAGCTACCCGCTACTATACACGCAACCCTAAACTAGACACTCACGTTAAACATCATATTGCCGAGCATCGTTTGCACATAAAGGGAGAGGTCCACTCACTGGCTTTGTTTGTTCAGCCACGTTAGAGCTCGGTAGACTATGGAAGTACAAGGCATTGGTAAACATCGCTGTTGTGCGGATACAGCACACAGGCGCAACACTTTCACGACAGTTTCGTTTGTAAGCTGTCGGTCTACTGTTCTCAGAAACAACGTACTTCGTGGGCAAATCTGAAGGGAAAGCGTTTTTTGGTTTTCGAGATTGAACGACATCGTCGTGAATTAAAATAGATTTGGCTAGAGTTCGCTGCTCAAAATGCCACATATTGGCTTACGGCTTTCAGATTTGTGGATTTTAACGACGTGTGCGGAGACGTGAGGAAACAGAATCATGATTTGAAGTAAATAAAAAGAAGACAAGTAAGTTCATGTAACCTAGTTCCTTTCGCAGCTTAGAGGGAAACGTACTGTTAAAGAAAGACGCTTACAGATATCGAATGCACGAAATAAAAAGGAATACTCAAAACACATTAAGGGGTCAAATAGAAAGCAAAGGGAATCGACGAAGCAGTAACTGGATTAGAAGAGCAGCCGAATGCAAGGAGCAGGCACAAAATAAGTCTTATCAAATGGATGAAATGCCGGACGAAAAGCGCTGGTCATTGACCTCTTCATATCTAGACATTAATAAGTACTGGAATATCGGAATGACTGCGAATAAAAGCCACACGTTCGTTAATTTGAACGAAAACACGTCAATCATCGTCATTACACTAAGCTGAATTCCGCCGTACAGAGTGCCGCACCCCAAAGATCAGGTCTGTCAGCGGAAGTATCCAATAGTATCCAAAGAGCAAAGTCGTCAACAGCCATTAAAAATATCAGCTCCAAGGCAGTAGGTTAACAAAACAGTAATTCACTCAAAACACAGTTATCACGAGAAGCCATGCTGGGCCCTCCAGCTCTTGCATTTCTTTTTTTCATAGATTGGCCGCGCTAGTAGCAACACTGCAGAAATGGGATGGACTTGATGAATACAAACGTATAAAAATAAAACGAGTGACTGGAACATAAAGGAACTAAAGTGACGTTACTTACAACGTTGTCGTAGAAGCGGTTGAAATACAATTGTTCAGTTTTGCTGATATACAGGCACGATATACAATTGTTTGTTTGCCATGAGCGTTGCTAATCTGTCACCGGAAAAGTTCTTAGACATGTGGTCATGTATTGTCGGCATGCACATTCAGCTTTGAGAAAACCCACCAGTGCGCACGCATGTTGATACAAGCGTAGTGGGTTTCGTGAATTGAATCGTTTATATCTGCACACTGGGCATTTGCTTCCCATTTTCAGAGAGACATTCGCCTACCATGCTGTAACGGCCACACACTGCCGAGTCACGAGGTTTGGTATTTTTATGTACAACCGAATAGTACTGCTATTCGACGGAAGGAAACCCAGGCAAGTCTACAGCATTGTTTAGTGCTGGTCTGCGGTGCTTTTTTTTTTCGCATTTACAAAGCTTATAATGCAGAGACCTCCAGCTCCGCCAGTGTGGTTACGCTCGCACTGTCTTTTTACGAGTTTGCATTAGCGCAGCGCTCTCGCCCCATTCACTCGGTAGCAAGCCGCAAACGGGGCACCGATAGGTTAAATCCGAGGTGAAATCGTCACTCTGGCAGAGGTTCACACGCCAAGACCTCGTCGTGGCGTGGATTACACCAGGGTGCTCTTGTGGTCAAGCACTCTGGCGCGTTGTGTGACCGATTGGTGCGGTGCGCGCGCGCAGAGAGAGGCGTGACGGCGTGCTGAGGTCGGGGAGCCGCGGAGGCTCGCGCGGCCGCCGCGGCGGAGCCCCGGGCGTGGGTCCTCGGGGGGGCACTCCGCGTCGGTGGTTTGGGGCCCCTCAGGCTGGGGCCGGCCCGCTGAGCATGGCCGTTAGGGAAGCGCCATGTTCAAGATGGAGGCCTAAGCTAGTCGCGGATCGATGCGCGGTTTGGGTAAGGGGTTTTTTCTTTACCTCTACACCGCTGGTGGCCATGGTTTCCCTGTTGCGTGGGGTCCTACTGGCGGCTCTCCGGCGGCTCCTGCGGGGCCCGGCTGGCCCGCGGCGGCGCACGCTCAGTGGCAGGCGGCCCCTTCTGGCGCAGCTCGTGCAGCTCGCGAGCACCGCGGCCTCTGCGCGCCCAGCGCCGGCTGCGCGTACCCCAGGCAGGCGGCGCTGCCGCAGCCGCCGCGCCCTAGCGCCGCGGAACGCCGCCGCCAGTCCGGCCCACGCAGGGGCGCCGCGTGGCCGCACGACGCGACGCCGGTGCCCAACCAGCGTGCCACGCGCGCCCGGCCGCGTGTCTCTCTCGCACGCGGTGCGGCTTTTCGAATCGGCCGGTGCGTACGCTTCGCGGCACGCACTGGTGCAGACCGCCCATTTCGGGAAAACTCGTCCGCCGCTGTACGCAGCGGACGCACGTTTTCCACGCGTCAGGCATTGCTCCATCGCGAGCCCCGAGCTTCGAATCCAACGAGATACGTCGTCGTCTCCCGACAGATCCCTTCTGCGTGGGTGCTATAATTCAGCTTGGGAACTCGTTTGTCGGACACCGTGTCAGACATCCACGCTCTAATTCTGTGAACGTGGATAACGCCAAGTCTATTTTAGCCCCTAAACGAAAACGTTCCATCACGAGCACCTGAGAACAGCTTACAGTAGGGAGAAAGAACCCAGCAAGCACTGCGATACACACATTTGGTTTGGAGAGGCCTCTCATCGCCTTGAAAGGAGACAGGTAATTTTTTCCTCTGTAAAGCAATAGACATACAGAGAGAGAGAGCGAGAAATGGCTTGCCGAGCTCCTCCTTCGTCGAGGACAATTGCATTTCCTTACATTGCGAGGAACGAAATATACTTGAAAATTACCGCTTCATATGCCTCTGAAGTAGGGCACCAAGTCGGACTGCGCGCGTCTTGTCTTCCCTCGTCTTTGTCCGTGTTTACTAGCGCAGTTAATAGCCTTTAAAATCATATGCCTCCCTTTAGCCGCTTATTAGTTTATCCAAGTAATTTAGGCATAAGGTCCGGGCTTTGAGATAGAAAATAATTTCAACGGTCTACGCAACAGGCGTGCGCATGCAGTTAGGATGTGAAAGGAAACTTAAGCTATGCTCTGTGCTCTAGAGTGCAATAACACAGAGTGTATGCGTGTCTCACTTGAAATCTGCAAAAATTGGGCACTTCATTAACGGGCTAACAGTGCCGGCAACGTAACCCGTTTCTTTTTCTTCTTGCTCAGAAAATAGGGCGATTTTGATGGTGTGGTTCCTAAGCATTTTTTGTAGAGAGAGAGAAGAGGAAAAGGAAAGGCGCGGAGGTCAACCGTCCGGCCTGCTAAGCTGCGCTGGGGGGAGGCCGGTGGGGGAGAGATTCAAGAGAACGTAATGGAGCGAAAACGCCGGGACATCCATTACCACCAACGTCTCAGATGGGTTCAACCTCAATACGCATAGGAAGACCAATATGCAGGGAATTGCCCATAGAGATACAGAGCACGACACATAGACCACCCATGTATGGCTGCTACGAGTGGCGGCAAGGAAACAGAGAAGAAATCCGAAAGTAGGCGTATCCACCTTTCAGCAAGAAGCAAGGCCTGTAGCCGAAGGGTGTTGTTAAAGAAAATCAAGCAGAGCTTACTTTATTATTATTATTATTATTATTATTATTATTATTATTATTATTATTATTATTATTATTATTATTATTATTATTATTATTATTGCGTCATTTATACAACTGCATGCCCATTCTTGCCTGCAGGAGGGTTTCTTTGCATTGTAAGTAATATTGCAGTGAAGCATGCTTCTAGATCTTTGCACTGCGGAAGGATACCCATCAGTAATTTTGACGATAATTGAGTGGAGTGGTTCAAGTTGTAAACATGACCTTACAGACCAATAAGACGCGCAAGAGCATTAAGTTTTCCTAATTATGCGAAAATGCAGAACTCTACCCAAGGTAAGTGCATGCACTGATCGAATATAACTTCATTATGCTAACAGTACCTGATAGCATGCGAGAAATGAAGTAGTGCTTAAAGTTATTTCTTTGCAGTATCCGAAAAAAAGGCCTAGATTTTGCGAGCATCGTGCAGTCACAAGTAGTTATGTGAAAGCTAAGCTCGATGGGTTTCTCTACGAACCTGAGCACACTGCCGCAGCGGTTATTGAGTTTCGCCGCTGAAAAGAGTAAAAGCTTACTTCTCGATCACGCGGAGCAACTTTAGGACTTCAAACTCGAATTAGCGCTGTTGGAGTTTCATAAATACAAATATTTTGTTTGGACGAAGAACGCTGTAAGTGCCTCAAGCACATCAACTTAATAAACAAAACAACGCGAAAGCTTATGAAGGACCCCATGACGTTTGATCAACAACAACACCACGATCACTGATTTCGTAAACCTTGCATAACGGCACAGAATTGACAGAGTATTGATAATAATAATAATCAATCAATCAATCATTTATTTAACGTGCCCAGGAACAACCGTAAGGTCTTTGTGCAGGCGCACGCAAAAAAAACAATAAAAATAAGCTATACAATACAGGCAGTCTTCAGAAATAAAAAGAGCAAATACACGTAGACAAAGAGAAATGAACACAAAAGGGGAGGAGTAAAATAAGACAACACGAGAAATATTGAAGGGGAATGAAAAATTAGATTGCATATATACAACTATGCGGAAAGGCGGAGAAGGGAAGACTTTGTACATTGTGCCATACTATGTCAAAACAGTACAAAGCTCGGATAAAAACAATGATTGTGGACTATGAAAAATGTCAAGATCAAGAAAATTAACATTATAGAGACTTTGTATTCTGTGAACGGTAGAGTGTTGGAAGAAGCAGGCGGGTACATGAAACGGTCTGTTCTCTCTGGTTAACTTACGCGGAATTCGAAAATTAACACAATTGAGAAGTACAGGGCAGGATATGATACCGTGGACTAGCTTGTAAAGAAACAAGAGATCAGAACGATTTCGTCGGCAGTGAAGTGATGGCAATGATAATAATTCAGCAGTATTTGAACGAGATTTTTTAGCAAAGCGATGGTTATATATGCTAAGGAATTTTTTCTGGACTCGTTCAATGGTGTTACCGCTGGATTGAGCAATGCCATTCCATATCACGGACGCATACTCCAGTTGAGGAAGACATAGCGCGGTGTACAATTTTCGGAAGGGCATAGGAGAACGGAATTCTCTAGACAATCTGCAAACACAGCCTAGGGTGCGAAGACCCCGCAAAGCAACACGCTTAGCGTGAGCAGAAAAGTTTAACGTGCTATCAACAACAACACCAAGATCACTGATTTCATAAACCTTGCATAAGGACACAGAATTGACAGAGTATTGAAATGACACGCTAGATGTTTTGCGAGTGATAGACATGAATTTTGTCTTCGAGGCATTCAGAGAAAGGTTATTAGCGTTGCACCATTCGGAAAAAGAGCGCAAATCTGACTGCAGCAAGCGACAGTCGTTAACTGAATGAATTTCCTTAAAAATCTTGATGTCATCGGCATACAAGAGGAAAGAAGAATTACGAATGGCAAAAGAAACATCATTAACGTAAATTAAAAATAGGAGTGGGCCTAATACTGACCCTTGAGGGACCCCACTAGTCATTTTATACAAAGAAGACGTTTGGCCATTTACCGCTACATAACAATATCTATTGAGCAGATAGCTCTGCAGGAGATTCACAACTGACAAGTCAACATCAAATTGCGCAAGTTTAACCATAATCAGTGTGTGGCTGACTACGTCAAAAGCCTTGCTCAGGTCACAGTAGAGTACGTCAACCTGTCCTCTCTGAGAAATAGGTGTGGAGGTCTGCGTCATGAAACTAGCAAGATTTGTGGTAGTTGAGCGGCCAGCGAGAAAACCATGTTGATTAGGAATCAATGAGATTTAACACTAAAAGACAATATTTTGTGAAGAGCCAGCTCGAAGATCTTTGATGTGGCACATAGTAGAGAAATCGGGCGATAATTAGAAACATCTGTTTTAGAGCCCGACTTAAATACTGGGAAAACACGAGCAGTTTTCCACATGCTAGGAAATGTGGAAGTGTCCAGGCAGTTATTAAATATCGTAGTCAGTACTGGGACAAATATACTACTATAAGCTTTTAGTATGGCGGAGGGGATGCCATCTGGGCCACATGATAAGGATGGTTTTAAGCACTTAATGCATTCGCAGATAAGATTTTCATCCAGCGACAAAGCACTGGGTGAGCGAACTGCCTTAGGCTGTCTGATATCAGTGCTAGAGTCTGAGGCCTTATAAACGGATGAGAAATGTGCGGCAAAACAGTCAGCGACGGCATGCACTTCTACCCCATTTGAGTCTAGTAGTCTGAAAGACTCTCCGCTTTTGCTGGACCGTTTACCTACATACTTCCAAAACTCAGCTGGCCTGTCAGAAGCGCTTTTTTCTAAGAATTCAATATACGAACTATGATCCCGTTTATATAGGCGTTTAGCGAGAGTTCGAAAAAAGCTGAACTCTTCCTTCCACTCGCTCGATGGAGAACATTTAGATTTCCTGTGTGCGCGATCTTTATGCTTCAGTGCACTGATAAGTTCAGATGAGAACCAGTGGGGATATTTACGTTGTTTATGTGTGTATTGGGGAATAAAATTACGCATGCTGCTCAGTACAAGCTCCGCAAACTGATCAACCTGGTCATCAACATTCGGTTTGTCAGTAACCTGTGACCAGTCAACAGTGGACAAGTGATGATAGAGGCCTGTGTAATCACCTCGCTTGAACGCAAATCTTGGAGATTTGTTTACGTAACTGCTGTAGCTCGTTGTTTCGGCTGATGCAGATAATCTTACGTTAAGTGGTGGGTGGAATTTGTCCGGACGTACAAGAGAGATGTTGGAGCGGGAAACTTCAAGGGGTTGATCGTTTGACACACACAGGTCTAAGACGTTGCCACTGGAATTGACGACTGAATTATGTTGCACTAGGGAATTAAACGCCAGAAAGTCCAAGAGCAGGCTGCACTTTTTCTCTGTGAAATGATTGTAATGAGAAAAGGTAAGCGTGCTCCAGTCAATTCCAGGTGCATTGAAATCCCCAAGAACAATAATTCTGTGCCCACTATGAGAAGATATCACAAGTTCAATAGAAGACATGACATCGTGAAACGAGGCAGGGGAAATGCTGGGCGGTAAATAGAAGCATCCAATCAACAATTTTTCACGGCGCTCAAGGTTGATTTCTAGCCAGATCGATTCTTCGATAGTTTCTAGGTCTTTCCGTCTAACGGATTTCAGTGAATTGTCAATGGCAATCAGCACGCCACCGCCTTTCTGTTTGGTTTCACTGAAATCTCGGTCACGGCGGAAGGTGGTGTAGGTCGGGGGAAAAAAGTGCGATGAGGGAATTTCAGTGCCGAGCCAGGTTTCAGAGATAGCAATAATAGGAAAAGCAGACGAAAGAACATTAGAGAAAAACTCGAGTGTCTTGGTACGCAGACCCCGAGCATTTTGTAGAATATGTCTACGTCACACGGCACTTTGGATTCCAGTCACTATCTCAGAGGGATGAAGCATGTCATCGCGCAGCTCCCCACGAAATGGCTTGAAGAGGCATCCGAGGGGCCACATCGAAGGGTCATTCAGGCGTTGTAGTGTTTCCTCGTCAACTTCAACATAGAATGAAGAATATGACTGGAACTTTGTTTGAAGTCGCCGGCAGGAGATGGGAGACAGATCCAATGAAGCAATATGTTTCTTAATGTCAGCAGTAGTGGTGTCCGGGCTCAGCTTCGTAACAAAAATGGCCTTTGGCCATTGTGGCCTTTGTGGCCGTTGAGCTACAGATAAAGTGGATGTTTTCATAACTCCAAACGAGGCGGGTTTCTTCTTTCTTTCACCCTCAGTCACCGCTGCAGAAGAGGCTGTCACAGGCATCACACTGACACGCTCCGACGTGTCTACGTCAGCTGGCGGCGAAGTCGAAGATGAAAGAATTTTGGAGAGGGGTTGTTCGGAGAACGCAGGTTGCTTGGAGGTCACAGACGGGTCAACGGTCACATGCGCTGGGGGTTTCACAGGTGCCTTCACTGCCACGGCGGCCGTGCGGCGCGTCAGCTCCTCACGCAGGAAGCGGACCTCTGCACGAAGGGAGGCGACCACGCGAGCTTGTTGTTCAACACCGCGGGAATGATCCTTACGGAGCCGCTCGTTGTCTTCGCGTAGTTGGGATACCTCGTCGCTGAGGAACGAGATTCCCTCCAATGCGTCGAGGAGGAGGCGGCGCAGCCCGGCGAGTTCGTCACCCGGAGGGGTACACGTGGAGAGGGAACCGGTTTGAGAACTGCAATGCTCACCGCTGCACCCCGACGAGTTGCTTTCGCTAGGCTTACCAGAAGCACGGCTCAGATCACATAAATTGCAGCAAAATGAGCGCGATCCAGACTTCAGGAGTTGCAGCTCTTCATCAGGCCAGGTTACACATTTCGCATGAACGCGTTTAGAGCAACTTTCACAGCGGAAAAACTGCTGCTTACCGAAAAACGGGCAGGAGCATAGCAAGCATGCATCCCGACTGGGAGAATAATAATAATAATAATAATAATAATAATAATAATAATAATAATAATAATAATAATAATAATAATAATAATAATAATAATAATAATAATAATCAATTAATCAATCAATCATTTATTTATTTAACGTGCCCAGGAACAACCGTAAGGTCTTTGTGCTGGCGCACGCAAAAAAAAACAATAAAAATAAACAATACAATACAGACAGTTTTCAGAAATAAAAAGAGCACATAATAATAATAATAATAATAATAATAATAATAATAATAATAATAATAATAATAATAATAATAATAATAATAATAATGTACGATACAGAAGAAACAATGGCGTAGGGTTGAAAAATCTAGAAAATAGTTTGCAAACACCAAGTAAATGAAGTTCGCGGTGAGTTTCAGACA
Source organism: Rhipicephalus sanguineus (assembly GCF_013339695.2). Classification (NCBI taxonomy): domain Eukaryota; kingdom Metazoa; phylum Arthropoda; class Arachnida; order Ixodida; family Ixodidae; genus Rhipicephalus; species Rhipicephalus sanguineus. Next base: position 195,372,304 of record NC_051176.1, read on the forward strand.
GATACGAACACACAGAGGCAAACGGTGAGGACAGGCTGCAACACACACTACGCCGAGTCTCAACACACACGCCGTATACAGAATTCCAAACACGTACACCAGTCCCCGATGCGGTCTGAGATGAGCTGGCACCCAGATGAGGAAAATACATAATTCACCGCTCACGAGCGGCCGATCGTGATGATAGCACGTAGGCACAGAGGTCCACCGAAGCAGTGACAGAGCGCGACAAGCAAGAGAATGAGGAAATATCCTCGGGATTGCACCGGCCCCAGATTTGACTATATCGCGTGAAAGAGACAGCAACATGAAAATGAAAGGAAATTCAAGTTACCGTTCCTTCAGAGCAAATATCTTGCAGCTTTTTATCGCAGACGCTGCGCCAAGGTGAATGCTCAGCAAAATGTTCTGTATTTCGAAAAAAAAAGAGAAAAGAGGCAAAAGCTACGTACTAATTGTCCACTATAGTTACCGAAGTCTGTGGTTGCACAAGAAACCGTGCACCAGAGCCTCGGAAAGATTTCCCCTTGAGCCCGGCTTCGACTCACTCTTGTGTAGCGTGGAATTTTGCAAAAATTCCAGTCCTCTAGCGTTCACAAATGTAAGAACAGAACACGAGAATTGTTGGATTTCGTAGTTATAAGGGTGTAGAAACCACGGCACACATTCGAACTAGCGACTCGTGTCCAGCATTTAAACACCAGATCAGCCACGAAGCGATTGCGGAAGGCGCCAAAAATGTCCTACTTTGAGTCTCTTCATATTGAGTGGCATTGTGAGCCTTGAGGGAAGCATTGTTCGATCCACTTGATATTTGGGTGCTGTGGTCCTCGCTTGGTCGTGCTAAAAGAGAAAACTTATTGACTCTACACTGAATTTCGATCCATAAAAAGAACTAATGATCAGGCTGGGAGACGCTATGGTGCAAGTAGTGGGCAAAATCAAGCTGCGCAAGAGACACAAAACTGTTGCCATTGGGACTCGGGAGGTAAGTGAATAAAAACTTGCGCGGTCCTTAAACAGAAGCATCCAAATAAATGTACGCCATACGATACACATGACATACGAAAATATACAAGTTCCACGGATGAAGACTGCAGTAGGTGTATCAGATGAAAACACCACCAAGCCGGATATTAGGGAGCAAGAAGCCGCGCATCCGTCTTGCAATTAAAGGCCCCTCAAGTTATTACTACCACAAAGGACGGGTGCGAAAAAGGAAAAGGGACAAAAATAATATTCAAAATGAAAGAGAAGGATCGCTACACGCTCTTATTATTCTAAAAAAAAAACGTTGGACACTGATGCAAAAGAGACCTAATTTGCTTGCGAAGTTGAACGTTGCATTTTATATATGCCTAAAAATATAGCAGCATGTTAGCCTTTCAGTGATAATGTAAAATAATATAGCCCCAATAACAGACATCGGAAAGAGAAGGGGCAATCGTACATAAAAGTAGACAAGAGAGTTGAACCATGACGTCATTTCTAGGAAATACTTCTTTCCTTTCACACCTTAACGTCTAATGAGATCTAACTGGTATTTGCCTACGCTCCCGTTCTTATGATATAGTCAATCATTACTTCACGACTGTATCACATTCCACAAATAGTACGATAACCTCTGAGTTGCCTAATAGCTGATGACAAAGAGTAAAACACAGCGCAACAACAGAGCACAAATGAAGAAACGGACGACACTAGCGCTGTGTCGCCGTTTCATTGTTTGTCAGTGTGTTTGAGTTGTGTTTTCTTCACTGCCATGAAATACATGTAACTAGCCCAACTTACGGCCTTAAGTCTGTAGTTGGCTCACGCGAAACTATTTAACAATCAATTTGAAAGAAATACAAACACCATGTCTAATTTTTCACCATAGGCGAAAAAATATAGCAAACATTTCTCATGCTGTTGTGCGATCGTCCGGTTGGAAGAGTTCACTTCGTGCTTTCGAATATGTAGGAGCCATATTTGATGAGCACCTGCACTGGAAGGAGCGAATAGACAGCGTCTGTAAGAAGCTATGGTTCGCTTGTTCACTTCATACAGAGAGCCCGAGATTGCATTCTCTTCTAATTTACTAAGAACACTATGTTTCGCCGTTTCCTAGCCACATTTCCACATTTCCTATTGTGCAGAATCATGGGGTCGAACATATGCTGCTTTCTTAAGGCCTCTACATAGACTTGAAAACCGCGCACTGCGCACAATCACTTTTTTCACATTGTGTATCAAATAATTTTTTTCGCACTGCGTATCGGTAAAAGCGCAAAGGCACAGCTCCCGTGCCTTTACGCAATGGGCTTTGTCTTCTTGGTCAAAGGGCCATTACACGCTTGTCTATGTTAAATTTTTACAGCATTCACCAAAGTATCTAACGAAGCCATCGTATTGTATGTACAAGGTGATAGTCAAGTGCATTTAAAATCACTTCAAAGACGAAAATGTGGGGCCGGATCGGACAACGGCTAATTCTTCGAAGAGCTATTGGTTATTGGCAACGCCTTCGCTCTGACGTCGTTATCTAGCAGCCACTCTTACGAACTATGTTCACGCGCACGAAGGGCGCTGTGGAAGGAGGGCGTAAGATGCGCTGTGGAGCGCACGAAGGCGCTCTTATCCTAAACACAGGAACCTAACCGCAAAAGCAACTACCTACATTCCGCCTGCGGCTGACCATTCCCGCATCGATAGTCGGCTTATTACGCTAATGGGTGCGATACGTGGTAGCATCCAAACGTTGGGCACTGAGGAAAAGCTCGAAGAAACGCGGACCCATATTCAGACAAGTTTCCTACACTAGTTGCGTTTAGTAAGAGTAAATTCCACATGATCTACGTTCCGAAAATATGAGCGGAGGACAGTGGCCAATACTAAGTACAATTGATGCGAGCGAAGAGCTTTGCGAATTTTGGACCACGGAGTTTAACGAACTTGACCGCGTTTATTCTAATTGATTTCTATCCGCGCATTTGACAGCGCGCGTCACTTACCATCGGATCTTGCTGAAGGCACCCAAGATCGTGCAGCGAAAGCATCGCAAAAATGCGTCACGAATAAGTCCGTTTCCTTTCACTGTGCCCGCCGAACTGCCTATGTTACCGCTACGTACCGTTTCGAAGGTCACGAGAATAACGTGCGCAGCGCAGTCCTTCGCTTTTCCGGAGCTGCATGTTTTTGCTTTCTGTAGCCAAAAACAAACAAACAGAAATAAAGCAAATTGGAGCGTTTCTTTGCCTGCGTGACCGCACAGGAATCACATGCAACAGCATGTACCTGGCATCTATTCCTGGAATGGCAAAGGCTACGACGGTAAAAATACCTGGGTAGAAACGACACGTAGTCGGCAAGGGCTATCGCTCAGTCTGCTCTTCGAAATATTGTAAGAGCTAAATTTTTCTTAAGTTTTCAAAACTGATAAAAACCATGACAGCTTAAAGGGCTAGAACAGTGAATTTGCCCCAGTCCTGCGGAAATGAGCTGAGCGCGTCGGAGAAAAGCAGAAAGAAATTTCCAAGGTCATTATTCGTAAATCCCACCACTTGTTTCTGTGTTGAGAGTTACGGATACACAAATGAAATGTCATTGACTGGACTTTAGGAAAGTATAGTTTTTTACGAGCATAATAAACAAATGGCTGTAATTTTATTAAACCCGACTTTCAGTCTTTTTTAAGAATTTACAAGGAGTTTCTGGCTCATGACTTCCCTTAGTGAGGCCATGGGTCATCTCTCATGCAAAAGCTTCTCTCTCGGCGTTTGAGCGACAACCCGATAATCATAATGATTGCATTATAATAAGACAATTACGGCGATGCTGACCGCTCGCAGACACCATTTACGTACCCGAAGTCGTAATTACACACCCTCAGGTTATATTTTCAAATTGTTCTCTCATTTTGCGTTCGTTTTGTCCATTGCCTTTCACTAAGGGTACGCCCCTGTTATTGCCTGTGTTGGTCGCTCATCGCGCCGGATGAAAAAAAAAATAAAGGAATTGAATGATAAAATAAACAAAGTCGCAGTTTTTCGCAACGGACTTCGTCAAGACTTCTCCGAAGGGCCTCGAAACTATGGTGTGGGCTGTGAGTGAACGTGACGTTTGCCAAAGCGTATCTCTCCCTGCCGTCTTTCCAAACCCCATTTTTTCAGTCGCCCTCTCAGTGCCGAGTAGCAAACTGAAAACCCTCAGCTGGTTAACCTCCCTGCTTTGCTCTATCTTTCTATCATGCATTCACGCTTGTATTTCTTGTATTCTATCGGCCCTAATTTGCGACTTCGTTTGTCATACGGGCTCTCACGACGCGATGCAACATTGCCGTGTCGCGTGTGGTTGGGTGTGGCATTTACGTATGCGTATTATTATCTCATCAGAATGACCAACAGTGCGGCATGCAACTTATGCGGCTGTGAGGAGACGATTGAGCGCATTCTATGCTACTGCCCATAGAATGCCCATTCTACTGGCCATACTGCCCATTCTATGCTACTGCCCACGTGTTTAGGAGGTCGTCTTGATGCAAGACCACTGTCGGAAAAGAAGATCCTGGGGCCTTGGCCTGCGGTCTCGTGCACGCACGAGGCCACGAAAGCCCTACTGTGCTATACTTGAAGACGACCGCACTTGACGAGCGTTTTTGAACTACCAGCGCGAGTTCGTGTTGTGTGTGTTCACACTAACTGTTCATTTCTTCATTTTCTTACTCTTATTTCAAATTTATTCTCTGTCTTATCTATTATTCCCTCTTTCCCCCGCCCCTCGTGTAGGGTAGCCAACCGAGCCAATCGGCAGCCTTCCTTCTTCGTTCCTCTTTCTCTCATGTAACTACGATTTGTTTTCTCATACGAGAATGGTGCACACAGTTGACTGCGCTTGCGTACTTGTTCATGGTATGCGAACGTTCGTATCATTTTTGCTGTACGCTTCCACCGGGAGGTTTTGTAACCAAGAAGTACCGCAGCCAAACTCCAACGAACCAGCCTTTAGGTCTCGAGCACGGAAGCCAACCGGAAAGAAGAGCGCGAGTATTGGTATTCCAAGTCGCCGGCTATAAAGTGGCGCAGGGGGGACCACCCGAAACGTTTGTAGAGGGCCGTATGAAGCATAACACGCAGACCGAACCACTATACTGTCGTTGCTGGATGGCGCGAATCGACCGGCTCGCCAGGCCGCGTTCGCTCGCTCGAACGTCCTTCATCAAACAGAGACGTCAATGGGGTCGTCTCCACCGCGGCGCGCGGACAGAGCAGCAGCAGGCCCAGCCTCCTGGCCAACACCGTTCGCTGTGAGAGCGCCACCGCTACTGGGAAGTGCGCCTCATCTGGACGGCCGATCGAAAGGTCCCAAAATATGCGCCCGGACCGTTTCGATCTGCAGGCACGTGCGCGCGTCCTGACGTGGCTGACGCACCCGCCGACTCTCCTTCCCACCCGCGGGAACGGGCCCGGCCGCTGATCAACAGCAGGTGTGTTCATCCCGCGCCCGCTAACGAACTGGCCGCAGAATCGCGCGTGCGAACGTGCGGCTGATAGGAGAACCGCTACCCGCGACACGACGAAATTGCGATCCAGCGTTGCGCCGGTCGCGATGTGAACCTGACACCACGCTCACGCGCGTCGGGTGGGCGAGTAAACGAGTTGGAGCGCTTGGCGGTTTGCAGTCTTCTCTAGAGGCGACGGCGACAACATGAAGGCGAGCAAGTTGTGTACGTGTTCGGACGCATGCAGTTCTAACGAAGCGCTTGCATGATATCGTGGAAACGGAGACGAACCCATAGGCAGATACCGTGCGGCGACGCTGCGGTCTGGTCGGTGAGCTTCCGTCCACGAAAGTTGAAGAAAATGTTAAGGTTCACCGTCGCTTCAATGTAGTTTATAACTTTAATTAAATAAAAGGCTTGGTGACGCGCAATGCGGTCAGAAAAGCAATGATTACTCTCGAACGCCCTTTGTTACACGCAGATCGAAGATCAAGTACAGAGTGCCCAGTTCGGCTTGAATTCGTGTCGCTGGGGTGACAGCAATTCTTGGAAAGTAGAGGGCATATATCGCATAGCTGCTCGTTTCGGTCATTTTATGGCTACAGTTGCCTGAACACGACTGTCATCATCAACAACTAACCTTGTTTACGTGTCCGTTGCAACTGTAAATATTAATATAGCAACGGCATATCGCTCGGTATTTGTTTCTGAGGAACTCAGAAGTAAAACTCTACAACGCAGAATTCAAATTTAGCACATTGGGGCACCACCATTATTTGAAAGTTGTAAAACGCCTCAATGAACGCGTCACGCCGCTTTATTGAACATGCCTGGTATATTTCGCTTTATACGGCGCTGAAGAAAGCCAGCGAAATCGGCGAAACAAAATGATTCCTGCGTACGCGCCTGCGCGTATGAATTCAACTGTTCTGAACGGCGCCTTCGATAAACAAAAACTTGCGTGCTGGTCGCGAAGAAGTGCCTACCCGCTTCCGGCTTCCAGTGTGTACGCGAGACAGCTGCTTCGGCAGCGACTTCGCAGTGGAGCTGGTAAACGATCGGGGCGGCGAATGCTGCGCGACAGGCCGGCGGCAAGGCAAGACGATTGAAACTCTCGCGTTGGCTTCCTCGCGGGCAATATGTGGGCGTCCCTCTTTGGAAACACACTCGGTGACCCGCAATTCATGCGTGCAAATACTCGGCGACGTCATTTTTCCATATTTCGCTGGTGTTTACTCGGAGCCCGGAAAAATGAGAAGTAAGAAATGCCCCATGTTTCTTTTTTTTTCCTGGGCGAGCTCAGCCATTTTTCACGAGACAATAATGCCGAAACATGAATAAAACGACTACTTAAAGTTTGCCGAATTCTTATTTGCCATCTAACAACGCGTAGAAGAAAGCTATTATAACGTACACAAAGCGAGAAAAAAAAAATAAAATGGCAGTAGTTTTGCGAGACAGTGTCTCCATGACCGGACCCACAAGTGGTTCATAACTGGTTGTCGCGATCGTTAATATCAAATTCGCCATTCCAAATAGCTCTCATCGATTCTTACGAGTCCTTAATATCAATAAAAAGTACACGCGAATAGGAACGAAATAAACTAGGAGTCATGCTTGAACTATTTTCCCTTCTAGGACCATATAAGTCGCGTCTTTTTCAGAAGAGTTTAGAATTAGGGATGTTGGTATAGCATGATTAGATGGTATATCGTTGAAAACAAGGCTGGCTCGCTGCTCATTGTAGCACGCGTGGTTGTAAACCAACGTTTTCAGACTGTTGCATGATCGCCAAGTGCCGAGATCGGACTGCACGAGAAACCATAGAAGCAGAAAAAGTTGGCTAAGAAATGCTTCGCATTTAAAATACGTCATCCATGCAAGTTGGATGTGTCAGCACGCATTCTGTTGCCCTCACCGATAAATGTGTATAAGGTGAAGCGTTTAAAAAAAAAGTAAACAGCTGGAAGTAAGCGCCTTGTCTCTTCTCTTCTGTCCCCTCTCGGTTGTTGCGCTGATAAAAATTGTAATCGCGTCTTTTTGTTACCTTCAACCATATTTCTAACATCCGCATAACACGCGAGCTTGGCGCAGCCTGATTGGTTCCCGGTAATATGTTTTAAGCGATGCACATTGGTTTGATTTATTTGCCAACCGTTCACAGATGGAGAGGGATATGCAAATGAGGAAAAGGCGGGGAGGTTAGCCGGAATCGGTACATATGGTTTGCTACCCTACACTAGGGGGAAGGGGAATGAGAAAAAGGTGAAAAAGTAGCCAGCTGAGTAGTGAAGGCTACCAGTCGGTGACGAAACTTACTCATTCATTCGAATGTCGTTTGGCGCTTAAAATAAAAGACCTTTAGACCAAAGCTTCCTCCTACTCACCCCCCCTCCCCTTTGTTTTTCCCCTATTCCATTCACTTCATTCTTTTCGACTCCTGTTTCATCCCGCCAGAAAAAGAATTGGCGAAGCTTGCACTAAGCCGTGCAAGGCTTGAAACAGCCAAACTGGATGATTCTGAAGACTAATCTGGTTGCTTCTAGGTTTTTTCTAAGCCTTAGCTAGGTGATGCAGGTTCAAGGTTGCGTCTAGGTTGTTGCTAGGATTTAGCTAGCAGATTCTAGGTTGTTTCTACTTTGATTCTCAACGCAGAGAGGTTCGACTTAAACCAGAGACAGTCACAGACAAAACACGGTTGTACAAACACGGAAACTCGCGCTGAAACCAAGCGTTCGCACCGCTCATAGAGCTTTGGGCACGTCGATCGTCGTTGCGTAGGCCTTCAATCGCTTCGGGGCCTTCTCGAAGCCGCCGTTGCCTTCCCCGTTCCCTAGTATTCTCTCCTTGTACGTACTCGGGGTCTTCGGCTCGCCGCCGTCGCTTCGCAGCCATTTGTTGGGCTAACTCTTGCCTTCTTCATTTTCAGCGGACCAGTGGTGTGTAGTGGGATTTACCCAATTTCTGTGGCTATTACCCGTTGCTTCGCAGCCATTTGCTTTTGCTGTTGTTGCTCAGACACTTGGCGCAACCCACTTCGGGGGATAGGCCATGAATAGGACGGTGCCTTGTTTAAGAAATTAATCCAATTGCTGAAGGAAACGGTTTAAAAATTAATAGTTTAGCCATTACACATTAAAGATATAACCTCGTAAAACTAAAAAAAAATTGAAAGAAAAACTACTAAAAATGCATATATATACGGCTGTGATTAAGAAAAGAAATGTTCGAAAAAGAAACTGATTTAAGTTACACTTAATATTCAGTTCTTTTAGCCTCTCATAGGAAATTGCATACAGCACTGAAAACGCTCCTGTGGCTAAAACCAAGTATGGTAGCACCAAATGAAAGAACCACCGGAAGTTTTGTTGAGCTAACTGTTGCCTTCTTCTTTTTTAGTGTATCAGTGGTCAGTAATGGGATTTATCCAATTTCTGTGGCACGTAGTCGTTTGCGATGATGATAGTCTTCTGGATCGACTCACAAGGAAAGAGTTGCCAAAGAGCTTCGCGTTATAACTAAATGAAAGTTTGAAGTAATGCCAATTGACCTCCTCACAGCTAAATACCATTAAAGCGCATTATAGCTCTTCAGCTCGCATCTCATTACTTATCTGGATGCTACGAACATAAAAAAAATAATTTATTATTCTAATACAATTATTTGATGCTGACGGCAGCATCTCCATATAATTGGAGAGAGTAGCCGCTCTTCTTCAATTCCTTGTCGTAAAACACCGCTCAAATCGACCTAAACACATATATGAAAATATAACACGACTGTAAGATGGTGACACGGTAAAGCGGCATCTTGGATTTTCGTGTCGCCTTGCGGTATTCGATAGGCACCTTAAAACACACTGGTTTAGACGAAATGTCGATTTTCGCAAACGACGTCGACGAAATGTCGATGTCGGCTTTCGCAAACGCTGACGATAGTAATGTATTGAGACTGCTTTGGTACAGTTAACGTACGGATGCATTCGAGTTAATTTTGAAAACGCGTAAAAGAAAGGTGGCAAATCGGGTACTGTGGGAATGAGGAAGTATAAGTCAGAGGCACAGGATAGTTGTTTTGCTGTTGGGCTAGAGTCTCTTGCGAGCTTAGAACAATGCGAGGGCTTGACAATAAAAGTGAAATCGGCTGATCTGTGGATGTGTGAATTGGTGAAGAGCGAAGCTTGCCTTAGGGTTACTGAATTGGCTTAACTTCACTTCTCATTGTTCACTCCATGTGGCTGAGCGGTCGCCACTCAATACGCTGTGATCCCGTTTTGACCTCATCTTTCTATTCACTCTGCTTCCTCCGTAGGCAAAGTCTCCGCATCTCTCCAGTATACTTCAATTTTCTGCTTGTGCTTCAGTTCTCGTGTTCGACACGGGCACATATGCCAAGTGGCCCATACTGATACTGGAGATTGTCAACACATTCCCACACCCCACCAGAAATGGCCTCATAGCCCCTACGAAATTCTCTCCGCATGCCGCTTCTGCGGAGAATCCAGGTCTATTCAGCATATTGTCACGAGAGGAAACGACACACAGGGAATCGAAGCGACCAGCTGTTTACTTTCGGCCACAACAGCCACCAACTTCGTCGCTCTCTTCTTCTGCCACCACTAGCGCGTGGCATTACCCTCTCCCCAGAAAAAAAAGACATGAAAACAGACAAAAAAGAGACAATAACAGTGAAAGCGTTGCCAAAAAAAAAAAGAACGTGTCTGTTGCACAGCACAAGGGGGAGATAAAAGAAATGGGAAATAACTGCACAATGGTCCTGAAGGCAGGCTCCGCACCACAAAGTGCGTGACTTGCAGTCAACGGGAATGGTACGGCTTCATCCTGGAGACATGAACAACATCCGAGGAGCGTAGTCTACGGGAATGGTGCGATGTGTCTGCTGGGACAACTTCGTAGTACTATATTGCCACCACTAGCGCGTGGCAATATAGTAGGAGGCCGCAGAAAATCCCCACTAAAATCCCCCAACCCTTAACACGCCAACGAACTTTGGGAGAGATCCTTGGCCAGCTCCAACCTGAAGGATTAGCTAAGGCTGGCCGCGAGGGCCCAGCACACGGACCGTGCTCAAATCATTCTGGAGTACAGGCTCCTTTCCTAAGCTATCTTCTCAAACAAAGACGTTTATTCTCACTATCTCTTTCTGGAGGTTGTCATAAAATGTTTGTATAGCCAGTTGCACATGCTGCCCACTTTTTACATTCGGCAAGAGAGCCGCTAACACCCGCAAAGTGTGTGCTTCGGAAGGAGGGGTTGGGGGCGCTAAAGTAACACTGTTCGCTTATCAGCCGATATTGTCATCCACGCTACCGTATTAGAACCACCAAACAGAATACTTGCGACTTATACACATAAGCATGCTTTCAAAGGAGCCTGCGAGGAATATGAAGCTGAGTTAAAGATTGGCTGAAATACCACACTCAACTCATTATGTGTGCTGTTCGGACTGCTCTGCATACATGAATGTAAACTGCAGGAGTGCGCCTAACTGGGCCGGTTGGTACATGATTAAGACGGGAACAAACAGCGCTGGACACGGGACGGCGAAAGAACGACAGGCGAGAGCGGTGAACTAACAACCACTGGTTTATTGCTGGGATGTGCAATATACACAGACGTGTTGAGCAGAAGACCAACAAAAACACAGTATTTGCGCAGAGATAGACAAGAAGCCACCACGTTACATGCTTTCGCAGAACAGGCTGTCACGTTTTTGAAAGGAAACTGATTTCACAGTTATGCAGGGAAATCGACGGCACACTGACGAAAGCATTTCCATGTGTATGAATATGATAAGTTCCGCTAATCTCACGTGCTCTTTGCTCTCTGTACGTTTCCAAAACGCACAAAATGGAGTCATTGAAGCTGATGAATGTCGAATGAAGGTAAAAACTACGAAGTTATGAAAACTTGTCGACATCTATTCCACAGGCATTTTGAAATTTAGTGGTCCCATACCTATCAATACATTGGCTCGCTTCATCACAGACAAGGTTATGGGGCAAAGAATACAACTTAGTTGTCGTCAGAGACTTGTTTTATCTGAAGACCATTTATTTTGATATTTTCGAAGGTATTCCTAACAGAGAACATGGTTCCTCGAAGCTGTTCGGCTATATAAATCTACTATATATATACAAGGATCACCGTGTTAGCTGTTATTTTTACTTCGTCCTTTTCTTTGTTCTAAATTCATTTCGGAGAAACTGATCCTTCGTTTAAGTATCTTTACCACCTTTTCGGTTATTATATCTCCGATAATTTCCATCCGTTAGTCTGACTGCTTGCTCGTTTAGTATTCTCGCTTGTTCGAAATTTCAATCTAATTTAAATTTTCAGCCTCTCTTGAACACTTCTTGCATATGACTTCTGCAACCCGATTCCTCGCCCATTCCCCTAACTAAATACGCGACATGAAAAATGGACCATCGTCGTCATTACAAATTTCCGCACACTTCAATTTTGAGCGTAATTAGCAATATCGAATTTGTAAGCGCAACTCTCCTTCACCACTTTCCTTAACCAGCTGACTCACGCCTAATTCCCCCACAGTGTGTGCCACAGTCGTTCAGGATGACGACAGCCACAACGACGCCAATTACACGAAGCCAGCAAACAATGGAAACCGAGAAAAGCACAGGGGAGGCGCACACGTCGTTTTTGCCTGTTTATCCCCTAAAGAACCCACCTGACACAAATTTCCCTAGGGGATATTCTTTCTGCGCCAGGTCAGCGAGGAACGAGCCAACCAACCAATCTCGTCCACACCGTCTTGTGTTCTCTTCTGTGTCTCGGTCTCTCGACCACGTAACAGCTTTTTTTTATATGAGCGGATTCATGCCAGTCAACCAAACAACCACATTAATTGAAGCCTGGTAGTCGCACTGCTTGACCTAGGCACTTAACAGTATGTGTGCGTTTGTTGCCTAGGTTTTCACTCCAGGACCTACGTAGGGTTAAGAGAAAGCGCCTTATAGAGGGTAATATTGAGATATCTGTTCCCCGCATTACTGTATCTGTTGATGTGTCAAGAAATGCATCAGCAAGATTTCTCAATAGGATTGGAAAGATCTGCACATCGTCGAATGTAGAGATTTTCCGAAACTTCATTCCAAAACCTTGCTGTTTAAGGTTTTTTAGGTGAAAGACGAGCTAATATACGATGCGGAAAAAAATGCCAGTCTTGTACAGCATTATGGAAACAAATGAAGGTGTATTCAATGAGCGTAGTAATGCCATCTAAGATTGCAGGTAAGTTTGTAATTAAAGTTTTTAATGAGGTGTATTAACCGAACCAACAACTTTCGCATAAGGCGTGTGAGTGATTTTCGCAAAGGTTGTGGGTTCGGTTCCCGTCGGCGGCGAGCCGTATATATATATATATGACAATGAGGAGATCAAACCTACCTCCCGTCTATGAAGTTACAGCAGTATCCTGAGAGGTAACTGCGGCCAAGTTCTCATAGCTTTTTTGTTCGCGAGCTGTTCCCTACGTGCCTGCCGCTTTCGCTATTAATATATACTACTAACTTTACGATTGAATACCACCGTCAGTTAAACACCTTTGGTGTAAGAGCTGTTTCACGAATGTGGCCTACGGTTAATTAACGATCGTGGCATACATGGCATTGACTCCAACTTAAGAACGCTCCTGATGAGCTGTTTCCAGCGGCACGTAGTGTAACGCATCTATATCCTCAATCAAGCTTATTCACTTTTAGATATTCCGTAGTGCCTCGGATGACGTTATTGTTGCTAGTTAACCTTTACAACAGTAATCACATTCCAGTGCTTTCAAGAAGCTCCGTAAAATGTGCTCCAACGAACAAGCAACCAAAAATTATTTCAACTGTCGAAATCCTCATTATGTGCAAAATGAGCACTGAAGTCTCGTATTGCGCGTAGAACATTTATAGCGCAGGGAAATCTAGAGTGATAAACGGTTCATACACACTTCTTAGCTTACAACCGCTGGCCGATCGTGGAGCATATTTTAAACTCTAGACGCCAACGACAAGAAATCTTAAAACTTGCCGGCTTACTTTAAAAAAAATGTGCGATAAGTGATCCCGGAGTCTATGCGATTGAACGACACTTTTGGGCGACGCAAAGCTTACTCTGCCTATTTGAGCACCCAGTTTATATTCTGCAGTTGCAACAGAGCGACGTCGCACCTAAGGCTGTTTTCATCTGACACTTTTGCAGATGCAGGTTTACTTTGCTTGCCTCAAAGGACGCCACATCTTATTAAGCACACATTTATTCCGCTGTTGTTATGACGTTGTGCTGGTTCGGAAGGTCGTCGATTCGATAACCTGCGGCAGCCACTGTGTTCTGTTAGGAGCATAATCCGAAAAGGTCTGTGCACAACGTTTTCGTTTTCTTTTACGCAAGTAAAGCAACCGCGAATCGTCAAAATTATTCATCCATAGCCGATTGATTCGTGCTAAGTTGCCACATATATATACGTACTACATCAGTTTGTCTGAAATTATACTGCAGTCTTGTAGCGATAACTTCTGCACGTCCCATTAACTCCTCTACTTAGAAACGTCCGTTCAATTTGTTTGATCGTTCTGCGCGAATTCAACGAGTGAAGTACATTCGTATTCGCGTTTCAGGAGCGCTCATATTTCTTTGCCGGGGTTCACAACGAGTTCGCGACCGGCCTGCGCTCGCTCGATAGCAGGTGCAGCCGAACTGCAGCAACATGTCAGCGCCGCAGCCGAGCACAGGACTGCCGCAAGAACGTTTTTTTCTCAACGTCGTTCAGTTGGATATTTATTTCTCTACGCAACGCCAACGGCTCGTTTATAAGGCACGGCTACATTTGCGAACAGCTAGGTAATTGAAATTATCCGGGCGCTGCAGCACGCATTCAACAAGCCGCTAAAGACCAGATAAATCCCGCTTCCCGTCTTGCTCATAATGTAGAGACTCGTTCGACGAAATAATACCTTATTTTTTAAGGCTGTTGCTCCTTCTACGACAATACTTTATCGAAGTTCGTCGCAGAATGCCGTGTACCACGAAGACTACAGCATCGCTATAGGATTGCGCCACTTAGCCTCCTTCATGCCTCACGGGCAACTATGTCTAACCCATTTGCCCCCTTCACGGAGAGCACGTGATGAAGTGCACATTCTCTGTTTTTTATCTCACAATTACGTGCAGTGCTTGTGTGGAGCACTGCACTCGAACCACCCGTACTTGCGCTGTACTTTCACGGCCTCACAACAAAAGTGGTTCAGCAGGTGTAGCTGAATCGGTCAGACCTAAAGAAGTTATTATGCGAAAACCCTTTGCAAGAGCAGATATCAGATATAATCATTACGTCGCATATATTAGAAAGGATGGGCTGTAGCTTTAACTCATCTGCAAGAAAAAGTGAAGCGATTTTGGAGATGCCGTAACGACGTCGAGGTGTCTCTCGTGCGTTAATCCCTACGCGTTCGAATACAAAGCTTGTATACCGCATGACCGCATGATTAGAACAACCGCGAAGTTCTTCCCCTCCACTTTCGCCCCCTCTTTCGTGAAAGAATAACAGGAGGGGAAGTGAAGCACGAAGTCCTCCGATACAATGGTGTCATATAGAAGTTTGCAATCCTTTTAGTCTTTTGACGAAATACTCTTCTATGTTGCTGGCGGGAGTGTCTATAAATTCTAAGCCAGCAGTCAGGTAGACGGCGTGGCTCCGGAAAAAAAAAAAAATGTTTTGAGAAATGCTGCGCCTGTCGTCAAAGCCCAAAAGGAGAGCATGAAAATCGATCGACCACTGAGCGAAAAACCCACTTCACTGCCATCGCTGTGGGTGCTTTATTAGTTGCTTCAGACGTATTTGCCGAAGGTTTTCTTCTGAGCTCCGCTTGTAGACAAACGGAGAAGGCGGCTCAGAAATAAGAACGCACAGCAAGCGACAGCGGCAGCGCTCGCTGAAGTGACTTTTTTAGCTCGCACGAAGAGTTGAGAAAAAGTTTCAATGCGGGGAAGAGATTAACACGATCGCTTCAAAGATAAAGAAATCGGATGAGGCAAGAGAAAAACGCATTTTAACAGTGGTTGAAATACTTCTCTCATGCAACAGGGAGTGCGTAGTTTTCGCTTTACTTTTCGTAGCAAAGGGAAAATATATAGCGTTCCAGAGAATACTGGTTTTCTTCGTATTCGTGCAAAGCAGGTAATTTTAAAACCATTGTCCAAAACCCCTAACACCAACAAACATTTTTTTGTGTGAATCTGACGACCGATTGCAACCGCGCCTGAGGTCAAAGATAATTTATGACGCGTTTCATTGCAGCTTTCTAAACTTTTGGCAGCACTTAGCACTTCAGGTCGCTCGCTCACTCACTCACTCACTCACTCACTCACTCACTCACTCACTCACTCACTCACTCACTCACTCACTCACTCACTCACTCACTCACTCACTCACTCACTCACTCACTCACTCACTCACTCACTCACTCACTCACTCACTCACTCACTCACTCACTCACTCACTCACTCACTCACTCACTCACTCACTCACTCACTCACTCACTCACTCACTCACTCACTCACTCACTCACTCACTCACTCACTCACTCACTCACTCACTCACTCACTCACTCACTCACTCACTCACTCACTCACTCACTCACTCACTCACTCACTCACTCACTCACTCACTCACTCACTCACTCACTCACTCACTCACTCACTCACTCACTCACTCACTCACTCACTCACTCACTGTCAGAGTCGCAATATTTAAAGCAAGCAAACAGCACGCATGGATAAATTCTCGAAGAGGTGTCCCGCCGCACGAGGTTAATTGGCAATGCTTGGCGGTGTTTTTTTTTTGGACGCTTGAGTTGCCCCGTCTATCAAAGAGCAAAACGTCTGTTACGCCAGGATGCCCATATTATGAGGGATTGATCGTCGCTGATCGAGAGCTTTGCCGCAGTCCCGACGTACTTGAAGAAGCACCTAGCAGCTATATACTGACTGGTGCAAGTGCCAGTGCAAGCGATGTTACAACTCGATACAGGGCACTTTCTTTCGTATACCTGTTATACTGTTTACTGTACAGGGCAATAAGTGCAGGAGTAACATTCGTACAATTGAATACGCTTCAAGGCCAGGAGCCAATTATACACAAAGCATCTTTTTCGAGAGTGCTTTCGAGAGTGCGAAATCACGATTTCCAATCGTGATTTCGCCACAGACCGGACATTTAGCGCAAGACGTTTCTGTGAATGTGGGCCCTAGTTCTCAGAGGTTTGTCTTGGATTGTCTCGCTGTCTATCGACAGCGGAGACTATATAGCCCAGGATTCCCAGTCGCGACCCACATTACATTTTTGGTATGTACTCAAAGCACACATCAGACATTTTGTCTGCGCCCCATTCCAACATCTCGCCTCGTTGTCAGAAGGCCAGCCTCAATTTGTGAGAAGCTATCGGCTCACCTCGATTCCTTCTGTACAAATGCCGGAAGCAAATGCCACGGAAGTAGCCCCTCCTTCCGAGGGGCTACTTCCGTGTACTGCAACTTCAGTTTTCAGTACCGGTAATTCGGGCTAGAGCAGAGTTCTCGTCACCAGCTCTAAAACAGCTATCACTACCCGTGCAGCTCTACATATACAAGGACCATTTCATGGTTCACTCTGATGGTTCGGCAACGTGGGCAGATCAGTAGGAGCTGTGATTTTCCTCGAAAAAGCCGTCACCATTCAGTTCGTTTGATTAATGGGAAACCACCACTATAATGACAACGCATGCTATACTTTCTATAAAGAGTGGGCCTTAAGATCAACTAGTGCTCGAAGTAGGATAGCTGTAACATAAATTAGTAGAGGAGGGACAAGGCGTCACTTCTCAGTGGCTTACATGCAAATGCGGCGTCATCACAAAGAAGCATCCATATGAAGCTGCTGAGAGCGTTCACGAAGGTGAAGTGTTCGAATTCATCCAGATGTCGAGCAACAAAGCGCTGCATGGTCCAGCGCGGCGTCACGTGATCCATTTGTATGGTACACAGCAGGATTTCAGCATATTCGTCTGTACCACCTAGATCCACCGTAACAATTTCAGATTCCATTTCAAACCGAACCACGACAAATTCACCCTGCCAACTCTATCTCGGAGTATTTTTACCTTGTTGGTCATGGTGAAGAATAATATACAATAATATCTAGGGTTTAACGTCTCAAAACCACGACATGATTATGAGGGACGCCGTATAGTGGAGAGCTCCGGAAATTTCGACCATCTGGGGTTCTTTAACGTGCACCTAGATCCAAGTACACGGGCCTCAAACATTTTCGCCTCCATCGAAAATGCAGCCGCCGCAGCCGGGATTCGATCCCGCGACCTTCGGGTCAGCAATCGAGCGCCATAACCACTAGACCACCGTGGCGGGGCGATGGTGAAGAATACACCCGCCAAAGCTTTTGTTAAACATTACTGCCTTACCAGGCAAGCGCTGCGCTCAGCAAAGTAACACAGGCAAAGCAAAACTACAGAGGCGAGCACGGTTATTGGTCGTCCAAATCAAGGCCCCTATTCAGAAAAAAAAATGTGTCCCACTGCAGTGCTGGGCAGTATCGAAGATACATGTATCTTCGATACTATCTTAGATACTTTTTGGGTATCTTGTATTTGTATCGCGATACGTCTCGGAAGACGTGTATCAGTATCTGTATCTCCGGTACATTGAAGACTGTATCGTGTATCTTAAGATACAAGATACTGCGATAGCAACACCGCGGTGCGAAACAATAAACGTTGGTGTAACTCCGCTTCTCAAGCTGATACTCATCCCACTAAGCCACCAGATCAAAACTAAAGACAGTGACATTATTTTATCTTTCCGCCAGAGTTTTCCAGCGAGGGCAGGTGATGAGCTCTGAGCGTCCTTATTGAGGGAGCAGAGTCATGTGGCGCTCGCGTCGTCTCGACAAACGCGCGAAGGTCTACGCCAAGACGACATTTTGTTTTCACGGTTTTTTTTTTCTTGGCTCTGAGCTACTATCCTGTGCCGCGTACTCCAATGCGTGCGGTGTCTTTTGCACAAATTCTGATGCCGCTGTAGTGTCGTTATCGAAGTTTCTCTTGCGTTGTGCTTCGTTACGAAGTGTGAAGAATGCAAGAAAAGGGATTTCTTTGCGTCTCGTGGATTTCACACATCGGCGATTTGAAGGACTTCGTCACTGCAAGTTTGACTTACATGCAATGACTGACTTATATGCAGACAAGATTCTAACAGCTATAGCACCGCCGGTACCGATGCTGGATCTAACCGAACAAGCATTCACTTAACAGAAGCTCTCTTGGCGTACGTCTCTTTTTCTTTTATTCAATGAGTTCTCAATATCATAATTTGATTGTTAGTACAAGTTCTTTCTATACCGTTATTTTTCATCCCGTACATTACATATATCTCTGTATTGCTTTTTTCGCGTCTGCTTACGGCAATCTTTGTTTAACGTGCTGGCAAGGTAAGCTCTCTGCTATATTCTTACTTTTAGCTGCCTGCATCATTCCTGCTACTGTTTACAGACCTATATTCTACTTAAGCTTACTGTTATGTCAAGGTGACGTTGAGAACAAATATATAATAACCTGCGCGTGCTTGGAGTATACAGTAACAAGTAAGTTCTGGTTACTGCTTAGTAAAACAGCGAAATTGAGTTTTCATGATAATAACTTAAATTATTAGGTGCCATCTCAAAGATGTTAGCAAAGGGATTGGAGAAACATTGTTATACAAAATGCTCCGTTTTTCTAATGAGCGTCTCAACGAGTCGGTTTGCGCTATTTTACAGAGGCACTGAATTTTCTGTTGCCTTACCTTAAATGCCTAATTGCCATGGCTATTAGGGGTTACCCGCCGCGGTGGTCTAGTGCTTATGGTACTTGACTGCTAGCCCGCAGGTCGCGGCGGCCGCAGTTTGATGCCCGCGCGCTTATATTTAACTTTTATAACACCACGTGTTCGATATTTCCGGAGTCCTTCACTATGGCATCTATCATTATCATATCGTGGTTCTGTGGGACGTTAAACTCAACAATTATTACTAGCTCTTGGGAGTGCCGCATGTATCGTGTTCCTATACTTATACGCTGTGTTTGATACAGAACCGCTTTTCTACTTTACTTAGTTGTATTAGTGTTTCTTTCTAAGTCTTCTCTAAATATTTTTACCGTTACTAACCACCAGGTTCTCGGAGATTAATTGGCAATATAGTGTGAATAGCGGTGGTGTCCTGTGGCATTTCGTGCAAATATAGAACATGTCTGACACGTTTCTTGGGCTGCAGATGTTCTCTCATAAAAGAGAAATTGTTAGAAGATCCCGCATTACTGAGTACGTCGCTAACAAACGTTTGTCGCTAACGAACGAAGTAGAATATAAAAGTAATTGCAGTTTTATGTTCTCTACGTAAACAAGATACGTCGCAAAGAATGTCGCTACCAGCGTTCGCGCTGATGTATACACCTGTCCGGTGATCGGGTATTGCAAAACCGTGATACGTTTACGGGTAAGGTGTAACAACGGTATTTGTACCATTGTGCGGAGGCATGTTAGTGAAGATGACAGCACGCTAGCTGGTCAGCAAGCAGAGCATCGACTCCATCCAATTACAAAAGCGGCAAGCAAATACCTTTATCAGCGAAGTGTACAAAGAGCTGTCATTGTAATCAGCTAAAGCAACCCCCAATAAGTTGTTTCGGAACAAAAGTAATATACCTTGAGCAAGAAATACAAAACTTTGGAAATACTAACAGACATTTTATTCAAATGAAACAAAATTGGTCACAGTTAATAAACTTTCAAGCGAACATTTTTGTACATCGGCGTTCAGTGCCACATTACCGTATATACAGATATATAATAACACATTTCCGAATGTATCGAAGTATCTTAAGATACAATTGGAATGTATCGTATCGGATACAATCGGCTTGTGGTATCTTGTACCTGTATCTCAAATACTTCTTGCCTGAGTATCATGTATCGTATCGCGATACAATTTCAAAGTATCTTTGCCCAGCCCTGTCCCACTGGAACTGTTCGTGAAAGAAAACTTCAGCCAATCGTGATGCCGAACGTATAATTAGCGAACACGGCTGACCAATAGGAAATATCACTTACGAATGAAAGGCTCCGCGAATTTGGCCACAGCTCAAAATGACAGTCGCGTCAGCTATTTATACACATGGTAAAAAACAGGTCACTGACCGATGTCAAAAAAACAAAATGACGTTTCGGGGTCCGTACGGATCCCTTGTTCACAATGGAATGACGGCAGAGCAGCAGGTTCTTAAGTAGTGTTGATCGCATGACGCAAAGTCCGGGAGTACACGTGGTTTAGTGTGCCAGATAATCTATTGATTGTGTTACTTGTCTGAATTATTAGTGATTCGAGATTGAGCCTCGTCGTCCAATTCTTCTCCGTGTACCGAAAGCCAACTCACTCCGGTAGATACCTCGACTACGAGTCAGTTCATCCGGTAGCCCACAAACGCTCAGTGGTTTGTTCTTTAGTTCAACGAGCCATTCGCACCTGTTGCGATGCAAGAAGCCTGCAGGAGGAGCTCCAGACCATTGAAAATGGCCTCATTAGGAATGGATATCCTAAACGTTTTATTAAGAAGGCAACTAAGTTCATCATGCATAACCAGCAGCAAAACAGTCAAGCCATTGATAATACAGCGTCAACACGCCAGCGCGCAGCAATTCCGTACATTCAAGGTGTAAGCGAAGCCCTAGCTCGCGTGTTTAGAAAACGTGGTGTCCAGATCGCGCATGTGCCAGCAAGCAAGCTTAAGGGTGACTTGCTAAATGTGAAGGATCCTCTCCCTCGGCAACGTTTTCCTGGTGTGGTCTACAAGATTTCATGCGCCGACTGCGAATCGGTGTACATTGGCGAAAGCGGAAATTTCTGCAAGCGTTTGAAGCAGCACAAGGATGACGTCACCAAGGGCCACACAGTGACAAATGCACTCGCAGAGCCTTCCGAGAAGACGGGCCACGAGATAAGCTGGGACAACGCGCGCATCATGGCCACGAAGAAGAATTGGACAACGAGGCTTAATCTCGAATGACTAATAATTCATACAACGAGTAACACAATCAATAGATCATCTGGTACACTAAACCACGTGCGCTCCCGGACTTTGCGTCATGCACTCAACGCTGCTTAAGATCCTACTGCTCTGCCTTCATTCCATTGTGAACAAGGGATCCGTACAGACCCCGAAACGTCGTTTTGTTTTTTGGCATTGGTCAGTGACCTGCGCTTTAACAATGCCTTTACCTGACCGGACGGTGTTCCGTCGAACTCTCGACTATATTTATACACATGTGTCATCGTACATTCTAGCGTTTTCGCTGGTGCTGGCGTACGTTAGAGAAGGTACGCCAAGCAGAAAAAAATACAATTATTTTGCTTAATAAGGAAGAACTGCTGTATAGTGATGAATGCTATATAACGAGGTTCCGATGCGTGCATCGTGGGCCAAGCGATAGTACGTGTCACTGTTTTTAGTTGGGGAAACATGGTCTCCAGAGGGGGGGGGGGGGGGGGGAAGAAAACAAGCGGGCGTGTCGGTGTCATTCACGTAGTAGTAGTAGTACAACTTTATTTATAAGGGTTGGGATAAGGGGTCATGAGCTCGATGGGTGGGGCCCCAAGTCCAGGGCTCCACTGGCTACTGCTGCCTGCCTGACGTGACCCAGAAGCGCAAGCTGTACCTCTGGGTCAGAGCTGGCGAGCTGGGCCTCCCATTGCTCGAAAGTATTAGATAGGTTGTACTGGCCTAAAATGGCATCTAAAGTTGGTGGTCGGTTTAGGCATCCCCACGAGATGTGATATAGAGATGGCGAGCCGCCACACCACGGACAGGCGTGCCCATACAGCGTTGGGAAAATTTTGTTCAATCTTTGTAGATTGGGAAAGACCCCCGTTTGAATCCTACGGAGGTCAATCGCGTCCTCCCCTTCTAATGATTTGTGGGGGGCGCTGTATTTTTGTCGAGTGCCTCGCTGGTGAGCCAGAATTTCGCGAGGGGCCATTCTGGATGGGTCGTTGTCCTCCTCGTTAGTATTCTCCTGAAGTGTTTGAGGGGATTGAAAGTGCGGTCGAGGCTCTGCTCGGTTCGTGAGCCCTCGAGCAAGAGCGTCTGCACTCTCGTTTCCCTCCAGGCCTGTGTGTCCTGGACACCAGATCAGCCTGTAGTTGTTTTTCAATCTCCCGCCTAGGAATTTACTTAGCTTTATCGGGAGGCGGCCTTTTAAAAATAAACGGCACGCTTCCTGTGAGTCGGAGATGATAATGGTCTGTGGTTCCTCCCTTCGTTCTTGCTCTTTGATCGCAAGGGTAATTGCAAAGCATTCCGCCTTGGCGATCGAGGACGTGTACAGGGATGCACATGTCATCATTCTGTTGTCGCTGCTGAGGACTGTTGCAACGGACCGTTTGAAGTTATATGCGGAAGCGTCCACATACAAAACATTTGTTTTGTTTTTTAATGTTTTACGGAGCCATCGCACTCTCTCCTCTCTGCGCTTTTTGTTTGTATTTACGTCCATGTTCTTGGGCAGGGGAGCGATCGAGATCTTGCCGCGGACGGGTTCCGGGATGTCTACAAGAACCTCGTCCAGGTATACTTTTGTTTGAGCATCAGAATGGGTGATAGCGCTGCTTGCGATGACTGAGGCAGCTCAACAAAACATCGAACATGTCTCTTGTCGTTCACCTCTCTGCAGCTCCCAGAGGCCCTCTGTTCTCGTTTCGTTTTTTCTTTTTTTTATGGAACGAAAAAAAAATTACCTTGATTGCATGCAAAGCCCCACAACTCTCCTGGTAAGCGGCATCTGCCGGAGCAGTAAAATAAGCGAATAATCGCTCGCGTTGTCTGGAGATGTCGTAGCTCGTCTGTTTTTACTGACTTAAAGCTCTTTACGACCAGTGAAGCCATTTGACAGGTAAG
Organism: Rhipicephalus sanguineus; assembly: GCF_013339695.2. NCBI lineage: Eukaryota > Metazoa > Arthropoda > Arachnida > Ixodida > Ixodidae > Rhipicephalus > Rhipicephalus sanguineus. Next base: position 195,395,784 of record NC_051176.1, read on the forward strand.
TATTGTACTCTTCTGCTAGTATAATGTAGTCAACGCAATAGGTAGCGTTCATTTGCAAACACGCGTCGCACATCGTCCACGCTTCCATCAACACAAATATAAGTTTGCCAGTATAATATTGCGGATGGAGTCCAAAAATAGCCAAGTGCATTGAAGAAAATGATTAAAAATTGCGAGCAGAGCGGTATATGAGGACACCTAGCAAGAAGAAAAAAAAAAGAAAAATAAAACACTAGGCGTGACACGACGTTCATGTCTTATCCGAAGCTCCAAATGGTAGGCTTTTACCGATGAGCACAACAGTAGAGGCGGCAAATTCAGAAGCCTCGGCCCGGGAGTTGCGTGACCGGAGGGGAGGAACGCCTTGGGTTTTCCCACGTGAAAAAAAAAAAGAAAAAAGACAAAGGCGAAAGGGAAAGGAGCGAGAGGAAAAAGGGAACGCCTTGATGAGGATCAATGAACGCCCCGAGCGCAGGTACGTTGCGGCTGCAGCGGCGAGAAGGGGAAAGCGGTGCGACGCGCCCCGCGGGCGCCCTCTGCAGCCGACCCAGGGAAGTCCGAATTGGGCTGGCAGCCTCCTTCTTACTCTGCGCGAGGGCGGCCACTACGTGTGTGTTTGTGTGTGTGTGTGTGTGCTGATCGCGTGGATGCATGCACAACACCGGAGCGGAAGCCTCGGCTTCCACTCGGCGCCATCTTTGAGCGGTCGTACCGCCCCTGGAGCGGCACCAGTCAGCTTCAAGTTCTGCAGTAAAGTACGCCCAGCAAACCTAGATTCTCTCGCACACGCTCGTGCCTGCAAGCATCCCCGCGTTATGGTTGTGAATTCTCCGCTTTGCAGTAGCAGTTCCAAAAAATAGTAAAGGGTGCTCGATACAGTGTGAAAGCCTGGAGAGTGCGACTGGCGTAATGAGCAAAGTTGAATTTCGAAACTAGGCACGGCAGCGTGTCTAGAGCTGTGATGTACATAATAACTGACGTTCAGTGCGCCCACTTTATTGCGCAAGGTCTATCTCAAAACACGCGCGCGCGCGCGCGCGCGCACGCACACACACACACACACACACACACACACACACACACACACACACACACACACACACACACACACACACACACACACACACACACACACACACACACACACACACACACACACACACACACACACACACACACACACACACACACACACACACACACACACACACACACAGACACACACACACACACACACACACGCGCGCATTATCTGTGACTGCGAGCCCGTAATTCAATGTGCATCGTTTTCTCTAAGACAAAGTTTTCTGCGCCTCACGCGAACTCCTCGTTGCACTAAGGGGCGCATAAAAGCGTAGGTGCTAATCATGACGTGTCGGTTCCATCGATGCGGCCTTTTTCAGTTATACTTCGAGACTTCTGCAACAATCTGGAGCGCAGCTATATTACGGGGTTGCTCACGGGGTGAACTAGGTAGCGACAACAGAATCACATGAGAACAAACTGGCCGCAGCGGGCACCGCCAGCGCTGACGTCCATGTGTTCCGAACACTTCGCCTCCACGCGGTGCCCCTCGCAGCTACGGTTGAAGCGCGAGCAGCAGCCGACCGGGATCCGGGCACCACCACACCACACCGCCAGCAAGCGGCGCGGCGGGCTGCGTGCAGGAAATGACTCGCAGGGCCTCCGCTTCGCGGCCGCTCTCTCGGACTCTGCGTGTGTGCACGCTCCTGAGCGCTCTGCAGTGATGTGTACACTTGCGCCGTTGCGTGGAACGAGCGCGGACGGAGCTGCGTGCGGGGCCCTAATTGGCTTCAGCGGCAGTCGTCTCTTCCCGCCCCCGGTCGCAGCCGAGCGGGCGCTAGGATGCGCCCCGCGGATTGTTCGCTGTTGGTCGAAATCTATCAAGCCGTAACGCGCAACGCCGGCCAAGTGTGCCATTACTGCGCCCGTATTTGCGCCACTCGAAGCTCGAAAACGACCGAACTTATATTTGCTTTTTCACCTCAGAAGGAGCGTTTCGTACTTTTAAAAAATGTAAATAAATAGAACAAAAGAAGCGCAGAGAGAAGTGAACAGTAACGACCTCTCGGGTATATAGATTGAAATACCGAATATTTATATGGAGCCGTCGTAAGTACAAGGACAATAAGAAAATGTTGCTTTATTCCCGTACATGGAAATTAATAAAGCTTTAACTAATTTCAAAAATAGTATTCGTAGATTGTATTATGCAGCGATGCGCATTTCTTTCGTGACACCGCCGATGTTTTATGCCGAAAGGAAAAGTCGCCAATTTATTCCCAGCAATTGCTACCACGCAAAAACGGTAAAAGGCAGGCAGAGAAAAAGTACTGTTGCCCCATAGACTCAACAGTAATCGGTAACCACGTATGAGCGAAGTGAAATCTGGCTGATATGTAATCTGCGCCTTTTTAAGTGCGAAGCATTTCTTAGCGAACCCAGGGCACATTGAGCGTTCCTATCCGTCCGTCCGTCCGTCCGTCCGCCCGCCCGCCCGCCCGCCCGCCCGCCCGCCCGCCCGCCCGCCCGCCCGCCCGCCCGTCCGTCCGTCCGCCCGCCCGTCCGCCCGCCCGCCCGCCCGCCGCCCGCCCGCCCGCCCGCCCGCCCGCCCGCCGTCCGTCCGTCCGTCCGTCCGTCCGTCCGTCCGTCCGTCCGTCCGTCCGTCCGTCCGTCCGTCCATCCATCCATCCATCCATCCATCCATCCATCCATCCATCCATCCATCCATCCATCCATCCATCCATCCATCCATCCATCCATCCATCCATCCATCCATCCATCCATCCATCTATCTATCTATCTATCTATCTATCTATCTATCTATCTATCTATCTATCTATCTATCTATCTATCTATCTATCTATCTATCTATCTATCTATCTATCTATCTATCTATCTATCTATCTATCTATCTATCTATCTATCTATCTATCTATCTATCTATCTATCTATCTATCTATCTATCTATCTATCCATCCATCCATCCATCCATCCATCCATCCATCCATCCATCCATCCATCCATCCATCCATCCATCCATCCTCCATCTATCTATCCTATCTATCTATCTATCTATCTATCTATCTATCCTATCTATCTATCTATCTATCTATCTATCTATCTATCTATCTATCTATCTATCTATCTATCTATCTATCTATCTATCTATCTATCTATCTATCTAGCCGCCTACGTCTGGGTGCTCTCGTGATCGCCTCCTTAACTTGGCGAGACCAAAATTGTCGTGGGAGGGTAAGAGGATTTGACGAATATGACTGTCTTGTCATGACATGAATAACGTGAAAATTTTGTCGCGTACGTCGTCAAACGCTTTCCTCCGGACACGTGTGGCACATACCCGTTTACCAGGGGCCGTGGTGTACGGGCATGCACCACAGGTGATTGACAGTGTATACCTAGCCAGGACCGGCGATAACAGACATTGGTAATTTAAATAAGGTAGCGTTAATAAAAACTGAAATCGGTAGCGTTGACCCGACCAATGCAAAGAATAAAAATTGGGATCCCATCAGGAATCGAACTCAAGCATTCTGCGTGGCAGTCAGGTATTCTACCACAGAGCCACACCAGGTCTAGAAGCTTCCTTGGAGAAACACCCTATGCAGGCGTAATGTCGGTGCAACGTCAATTGTGGTTGTGGTGCGGGCAATATAATTTTATAACAAAGCAATAAACACTACATATGTACTCCTACGATACAAGCGTCATGTCAGGTTAACATCTGTGGTTCCAGTGTTGGCCCCGCTTTTATAGCAGTCTAATCAACATTACATTTGTACTCCTATGATTCAGCAAGCTATATTCAAACGTTTCTCGATTCCGGAGGAATACGCTAACGAAAGGTACCTATGATATTCACACCATGGTACCGTAAAGTGCACTTCGTTTTGATAATACTGACGCATGTGCTCTAACGTAAGTGCTGACGTTACTTCAGACCATAAGTTACCCTTTAAACGCCAGTTTTGTCGACGTGCCTGGTAAGCCCACGATGTGCACACAAATACTAAAAAAAAAAGCACATCGATTTACATCGTACCGCTTGGCTCAAAGACAAAAAAAAAATGCAGCATAGAACTACTCGCTGACCGCTTCGCATGAAACCGATTCCCGCAAGGCGTGGGATCTGCCGAATTTTTAAATTTCCTAACGCATTGCTCTTCAAATCCAGCACTTCGATCGCTAATGCAGAATATACTGCGAAAAAAGAAGCACAGTGCCGGTAGACACAATGAGGGAACAAGCGAATTTTAGAGGGAGGTTAAGTATAGTGTAAGGCCCCGCCACGGTGGTCTAGTGGTTATGGTGCTCGACTACTGACCCGAAGGTCGCGAGATCGAATCCCGGCCGCGGCGGCTGCTTTTTCGATCGAGGCGTAAATGTTTGAGGCCCGAGTACTTTAATTGAGGTGCACCTTAAAGAACCCCAGGTGGTCAAAATTTTCGGAGCCCTCCACTACGGCGCCCCTCATAATCATATCGTGGTTTCGGGACATTAAACCCCAGATATTATGATTAAGTAGAGTGTCAGATACTACGATAGTAATTGTAAGAGCCTTGTGTATACTTGTACCTCTGAATATAACCAGTGGTGTTACTGGCTCTCCAAACGGCCTTCACGTCTTCTTATAAGCGAGTTAAGTTTTATGCTCATATTACTGTTGGCAACGTGAAAGTGCCGCAGTATAATCAGGAAACGCGTCAATCTTCCTGTGTATCTCTCTCTACCTCTATTTCTATTAAGTATAGCGCATGCCTGTCATCGTTGTAGATAGCAGCTGTAGCGACTGTTTCGCACACGTGATGGAAGAGCGATGTTTGCGCCTGTATATAATAGTTAAGAAACATATACATTAGATATGTATTCACGTACTCTTGTATTCTCGCCACCGATGGTCAATTTTCGCGTATCATGAGGAATCTAAGGCTTTCACCTTAACACTTGTAAAGAACGACGGACACTACGCATTCGAGTGCCGAGAATGCAGGTAGAACTCTTAAAGGCATTTTCAAAGTGAAATGTTACGCATTCAAGCAATGTAGACAGAAAAGGAATGAGTGACGCACGCATACAGTGTCAACCTGTACCGAACACGTTAATGGCTCACTGACACGTGAATGGTTAAGATTGCAAGCCACGACGGTGGCAACTGAACAGCAATAAGCCGGGGTCGTTCTCATGCCGCAATCGTTGAATACTATGCAAACCTGTACAAACCGCTTTACATTTAATTGTCGTTCACTGTAGTGCAGGTTTGCGATGGTCGTGACCGGCTGTTATCGTGCGTCCCCCATTGCTGCCTTATTTGTTCGTTAATGCCAGCTACCCACTCTGTTCTGTACGCATAGCGCAGCAAGTGGGATCTTCTGTTTAACTTCCCCCGTTTTCTTGTATCTTTATCGCTTCTATTTGTTTTAGATCCGGACGTTGTTGCAACAAAGGGACGCTCGTATTTGCGTAACTAATTCACATTTGCCGGACGTTAATAATAATAATGTCCAGTGTTATGAATCGAACGGTGAACCCCATTGCAGCCGCAGTGACTCAGTGGTTGCGGCATTTTTGTTGCTGGGGACGAGGTCGCGGGTTCCATTCCCGATCGTGGCGGTCACATTCCGATGGGGGGAGTACGGCCCCCGTGTAAAAGGCTCAGGCTATAATAATTAATACTCAGCTATCCACTAACTGCACTGTCTCACGTAGCCGCAGTGTTGCTGTAGGAGAATTCTTCAATCGAGAAATCTGATGGCAAACCATCAGCATATGTCGCTGCCTAATTCAAACATGCTATTTGCTAGCGCATGTCGCAAAAAAAAAAAAAAAAAAAGAATAACGGCCGTTAACAACATATATGAAAAGAGAATAAATTACGAAACCCATACCTTGCAGTCGCATGAGCGTCTGACGCTTCCATGCCTCCTCTAAAGCTATACCATCTCTCTGTCTTCACTTGTATAACGCTTGGACAAAATGATAATCAAATGATATTCGCAATAAAATACTCCGAACAACTCCAGAGGACTGAAAACAGTATCACTGGTCAACGTTCACTCCAGTTAAGGCCACATAGTTACTCTCGCATTTCTGCGTCCAGCTTGCTCTTTAGTGCACATCACCCATGAAAGTGGTCTTTTCTTTTTGTTTACCCCGCAATAGCGCTGTGAAGGCACCTTGAGCGAGTTAGTTTGTACAATGTTCAAGCTGCCATGCGTCGATGAGGCGCGTGACATCTTTCACGCGTGGATATGTAGAGGTTAACTATAGAAAAAGTAATTAAGTTGGTATATGTGCCAGGCAAAATACATACGAGTCGAGTACTATAGCTACCGAAAAAGGTAGTTCGCTGTGGGATCACTTCGAGGTCGTGCATTCCTAGGCACTAAGCACCAAAGCATCACCACTTCATCCGACTAACTCACCTTAAGAAATAATTGTTCCTCAAATTGACAGTATTTGCGCGAAAACACAAGAATAGGGAAGAGGAGCACAAGGGTGAGCGCTCGTCCTTGTGTTCCTACTTATTGTCCCTCTTAACACTTATAGCGCACAAAAGGAGCAAGACGCAGTGGTACTACACGGAGGCAGCGCTATGTATGTTCCTTTTGTACCCTATAGGTGTTAAAATGGAATACCAACATGCCCAAGGTCACGCTCTTTCAAGTTACATTGCCTCTGTGTTATCGTGCAAATATTGTCAAGGTGAACGTATTCCAACTAGGCCGACTCGCAGTATTGTTCATCAAAATTCAAATCCTGCATCTTAATTTTTTTAAAGAGCGAACTGTCCCCGAAAACGAGCAGCAAAGGAAAATGATCCAGCTCTCCTGGTAGGTAGATTCTCATAGTTGATACGTTTAGCTTTAACAAATTTTGTACTGAGTGGTGCGTCTGCTGTTAAGCAGAACTTGCGCAGCTTCATTATTTACCAATGAAATATACGGTGAATTATGAGACGGACGGGACAAAAATATAGACTGAATACAGAAAATGCAAACATAGTTAGGGTCCGGCTGAATTTTTGTCCTGCCCGTCTCATTTCTATTTTCTACTAAGCACGCTCTGACCCCCTTTGCGCCGTTCGCTTCATTCATCACGAGCGGCAAAACGTCGTGCACGCGACATGGAGATGCGCGTTTTGGCATTATTGAGTTCTGAAAGCGACCATTTGCGGGCTGCCTCGAACACTCGAGTAAAGCGTGCTTCGGCCCCGACCGTACGATGAAGATTAAGCAAAACAACTCAAGCACTGTCACTCGTGACCAGCTGAGAGAGGCGTGCGCTGCACCGGAGTTCAACGTTCTCATTGCTGAAACGAGTTAAGCGAGAGTCGGGTGCAAGTGCGAGAACTGTTGCAGAAGAGCCTCTTCAGATCGCGCTGAATTGAATTCACGGACCTTCATAGGAGCGTTTCAGATGTATTCAAATGCGCAGAAAGCTGCTCCAAGAAACCAAGCTGACAAATAAGTTCAACGCTGTCATTTCAACGCTTTCCCGCGCTTTTCCACGCCGTCACTTCAGCGCATTTTTCGCAACAGCGCGCTATTCCTGAACGCATGAAAAGAACAGGGAGAGACTGCGGCATGTTTATAGGACGCGGAGCGCTCTTTTCTCTTTGCATGCAACATTCAAGCATACGTGCGGTATTTGTGCGTGTTTGACATTGCGAATTTCGTTTTCGAGAGTCTGTCGACCACTGCAGATGAAACACAAGACATACACTCAATTCGCGCTCATATGACGTATGGAGAACCGGCAAAGCGGTTCCTACCACTGCCGACAGAGTGCCCTTGTCGATGAATATCTGCCCGCGATTCCGCATGCAGCTAGAAAACAATTTTCAAGATGAAGCACGGAGCGTAGACACACATTCTGTAAGCAAAAGCAACGAAAGATCACGACAATGTGATTGAATCTAGTTATTTCGTATGGTTATCAGCCAACACTACCAGCTTAGGTTGTGGCACCTCATTCTATAATTGTACTGCTCACACACCGCATTGTATTGACGACGTGAACATGAATACCTCCGAGACGCTGTGGACGCACGTTCTTTTTTTTTTTTCCAGCTTCGTAAAACGTTCAGGGGCACCTGGCTCGAGCTTAATTCTGACACGAATTTCGTTTGTTTAGCAAAAGAGTACGAGGTTTTTATAGCGACTTCATTCGTCGTGATCGCCACGTTTTTGTCAAGCGCAGAAATACTTGGGCGGACTTTGGGTAACAAAGCAATCAAGTACGCAGCACACAGACCATGCACTTGATTTAAATGCGAGTCCTAATCGTCAGTGCACAGCTGCGTCGTCTATCGGCCACGCCATAAACAGGATTAAAAAAAAAACGATACTGTTAAAGATGTGTAAGGAGGGGTTGCCGCCTCGTAAAGGCGCCTGCTACTCCTTAGTTTCTGCGTGCGACATAAAGAAGAACACGGCGCATGCTCTTGTATAAACTAAATACTCCGACAGCTCGAGATGCTCTGCAACTACTGGATGTTCTTAATCCAGTGTTTTCAGCTCTTCAGTAAACCCCATGCCTCGCGCACAACCCTCTTTTTGCACTACAGTCAGAAAGGCCGCCATTTCTCGATCAAATGCCAGAGCGCAGAAGTCGTGCATGTCAGAGGAATTCTAGCGTCAGTGACCGACTGCACTTCTGTGTACGCGCAGAGCTCACCCTCTCCATCTTTTTCTCTGTGTAGTCCCCGTTCCATTGCCCCCAGTGTAGGGGCAGCCAACTGGACGCTAACCTCCCTGCCTTTCCTCTTCTTGCTTTCTCTCTCTCTCTCTCTACGGGAAGAAAAAAGCCCTGAAACACTCGAGGGTTACTTCAAGTGATTCACAGGTCGCCGCACAAGCTGTAAATGAAGAATCCAAATTCGCCAGTCGGAAAACATGAGTACGAGACGTTCAATGAAAAGAAGAAAAACAAGATATACACGGGAATGTTATCCCAATGTGTTATACCTTATAATAAAGGAACGTGTGATGTACTTGCACGAAATAACATTTTAAAGATGTGTGGGATCATAGGCATTGTATTTCAGAACAAAACATGTCGCACGTGCGCTGATGCTTGTCTGAACGAGTGCTTATGAGGAGCATAATAATCCAATATTTTGGCAATTAAGAAAATATGTTCGACAACGGTTCGCGATATTTGTTTCTACGAGAAAGTATTACTTCAAACAGAATACTCATAATAAAATAAAACTTAAAAAGATATGAGCCTTTGCCACATGTTTACAGCAGCTTCCATGTTTTACATATGCAATGGCAAGAAGATAGAAGTTGGTACTTCGCCCAGAAGTCGAAGCAACGATAGCAGCGGCAATTTCTTGCATAACTCCGAAGGTTTGAGACGGCGCAGCCACCAACACAAGGCGCGCAAGAAGACAACGCACATGAAACCCCAAGCCACCTCGGCTCTCACAACCTCTTCTCCATACCGGCGGCAAGTTCTCTTTTCGTCCGCTTTAATTTTCTTTACGGTTACATCATCATTACTTCTACGCTGCAGTTAAAAGACTACAGATAACGTCCCCTATATCTTCCTTGGCTTCAGAGCCTGTTGGTTTCTTTGGGTTGTGCCTAGCAAAGAAAACGAGCCCTTGATCGTCTATGCGCTCAGGCTCGCGGAGAGTTAGCGCCGCCACTACAGCCGGGCTAGCTAGCGGAGGAAACGTGGGCTCACCTGACACCTCCTCCATCTCCAGCGAGCACAATTACCCTGCCCCTGCACCACGAGATCACCTACCATCAGCCGGAATACGGCGCCCATCAGGCCACAATCATTCTCGACTCAGCCTCGTACTATTTCGCTCGCGTACCCCAATAGCGTACGTACGTCATGAGGGGCACGATAGGGAATTATCGCATTTGGGCTTGGTACGTAACATGATGGTGACGGCGAAAGTTCGGTTGGAGTGTCCTCGTAATTCGAAAATTCGCACCGCCAACAATTCGTAAGAAAGTGAAAAGCGATAAAAAAAAAAAAGAAAAGATACAGTGTTATGGTATCCGATACTGGAGCTTGCAGGAAATCGCTCGTAGTGTCCAACACACTGCGTCGTAAACATAACGCCGAGGTTCCAACATTAAATTAAAGTTATGGAGTTTTACGCAGATTTTTCGAAAATTACCACGGGAAGCCGCAACACTTGAGTTTAGAACCTTTGTTTCTGCGATATGACCTACTGAAGGCCTCTCAGATTTATTATTATAAATTATTGCAACACATAAAAGCTAATAAACTGCCCATCGCATATGAGCCACAAGCGCAAGCTCATTATTCGCTTCGTAAGACACTTATTCGAACCACGCGGACAAGAACCCATTATGGCAAACAGCACATTGGTTATCAAATCCCGGCATTGCTAAATCGTCCAGAATTTACTGATTTCAATGCACTTCCTAAGAGTTCGTTTAAATCATTGCTAATTGAAAACAAAATTGCATATAGATAACTTCCTTCTAATTCCACTAATTATCTCAAAGTATGTTTTACTGGAATGCTACTGATGATAGTGATGTATAACTGAATCGGACAATGTGTTCAACTTTTGCAAATGTGTTATTGCTTCGTGTCATTTGCTGTTATATTTTGTTATATTGTAATATGGTAATGTACCAGATGTCTTTATTGTACAAATAATCTGTTCGCTGCAGCCAAATTCGTGAACGGAGCAGGCGCCTCTGTCAGGCCTTGGTGCCTTTTGCTCTTGCCACCTTTCTGTAATGTTACAGAAGAAATAAAGCCTTATTTATTTATTTATTTATTTATTTATTTATTTATTTATTTATTTATTTAAAACCACGATATAATTATGAGGCACGCTGAAGAGGGGGAGTCCCGATTGGTTCTGACTCCCTGTAGGCTTTTTTTTTAACGCGCACTGAAATACACGGCCGTTTCTGTCATTGCTCCCGCTGCGGGAAATGCGGCCGCCGAGGCCGGGGTTGGCAGCCCGCGCACTCGTGCTTATAGCAGCGCAAGGGCATAGCGGCTATGTCCCCACGGCTGGTTGCCGAGGCCACTAAAAGAAATGCAGGAACACTTAGTTTCAAAGCACGATTAGGAAGCGGAGCTTGAAGCCATTTTGTCATAAAAAATGAGAACAAAATAAAAGATTGAGGAACCATTACACCATGTAAAGGCGGATGAGCAGCGAAACTGCTTAGCGCACGACACAGAGATCCCACATAATTTTTAAAAAAGGTACGACCTCATTCGTTGTCGTGATCGGCACTGGACGGCATGGGCATGGCATATTCTTTCTTTCATCAGCGTCTTGAGCGGCCCCTTGAAATGCGGATCGCGCGACCGCTGAAACGCATGTTCGGCATAAAATTTTCGCAAAGCCGGAATTTTCACGATAAGTACAATTCTCCACGTCGGCTTCACTTCTTGTCCTGCAGGGGGCTCTTATTTCGCCACCACGAAAATCAAAGAATCATGTATAGGAAGTGTTCTCTTTTTACGTTTGTTTTGCACCGCGGGTACGACCCATTCATATGTGTCAGATATGTTCACTTTCTACCAGCATGGATGTGTAGCCCATTGGTTAAGGCACTGTCCTTCGAAGCGGTGGGGCCCGGGTGCAAATCCTGCTCTGCCGAGAAATTTTATTTTGTTCATTCATTTCTGGGAGCTTTCGTTGACGCACAGGAAAAGATACACAGAACCCCAGGGATATAGAGCTTCGCGGTGAAAGACGAGGTCAGTGGGTTGTAGAAGAGGTACAGGGCCATAGGGATTGATTACCGACACATACCAGGCTATATATAAGGCGCTTCCTTTGCTTCTTCAACAACATACACATTTAACAAAATGAGTATGAGTATTTTTCTTCGTTCAGCGAACTGGGAGCGCAGAAAAAACACTGTATTTGTATTGTATTTGTATTTTTACATTGTATTTTGTATTTTGAACTTTGTATTGAACTTGAACTTTGTATTTTTACATTGGAGTTCTAATACCAGGCGAGCATAACCCACCACTAAAAAAGTGAGTTGCGAAAGTGTAATAACAAAAAAACGAAAGAAACATGATAATTAACTTATTGTTTATTACGACCACGGGGACAGCTGTTCATATGGCGCCCTTAGAGGCCACCACATTTTAATACACCAGCTCATTTTTGATATCTCGAAAATTTCACCTGACTTCAGGTATTAGTAATCAAATCTTGATGTCCAAGGCGAGCGGGACGATTGCGTTGAAAAGTCGTCCGAGGGAATCGTCCCGGTGATGATGAAGTGCGTGACATCGTTTGAATGGTAGCCTGCGGTGGTAAGCTCTAATACAGCGAGATGAGGCCGATGTTCACCAAAACAGAATACAACAACGACAATATTTCGTATTGTCCAACATTCTATATCAATACCAACATTCAATATCAGCAGCTTTTAGATTCGAGCTTTCTCGCCCATTTCCTCAAGGTGTATTTCCACTAGAAACCATAGTCGGCTGCGACACCCGCGCGAGTGGTTTTTATATATACTGAATTAATCGCTGAAATTTGACGATGACTGCTTGAAATAAGGTGTGGTAAATAAAGGAACGGCGTGCAATGAAATGTGGGTGCTTTCAACAGCTGTCATTAAATAGTGCTCAAGTCAACAAAAATGTTTGTTCAAAACCTCCTGAAGCTCTCAGCAACTACCCCGCCAAAAACAAACATCCTGGCAGGACCATTCTTGAGTTGATATTTTTTTTGAGCGATAGCTCGCAAGTACGATTTATTTACGCTTTCTGCTTTCTCTCTCTCTCTCTCTCTCTTTGGTAGAGTTCTATTACACCCCCACCCCTTTCCATCAGCACAGGGCATCCAGCTGGTCTGACAGACAGGCAGAAAAACTTTATTAAACTGGTCTGAGAACTGGCTAACCTTCCATTAATTACTCCTCCTCCTTGGGTTGTTACACCTGCTCATAATCCTACATGCCCTTCAAAATCTTCATCTTTCTTAGTGGCACAGCGACTACTTCAAGCCTGCGCACGAAGCCGTCTACGCTCTTTCGCATCCCTAGCAGAAACCTTCTTCGTACGACCATGGCAAAAGTATTGTGCTACCTTGGCAAATTCATTCGGGGCGTGGCCAAGAATCCGCACATTCCAATGTCACTCATACAGTGCCGAAGTTAGCTTTTCGGGGACATACGCAGCGGCCCAATAATTAACTTGTTAATATAGGCCAGACAGCAGCCAAGAGCAAGTTGTGTATTCATACACATTCCCATTTCCCAGTGTTGTCCGTTCGGCAAGACAACAACTAGTCACCCAAGTTGACTATTCTGCCAAATACTGCCACAAACACAAGAAAACTTCTATGTTAGAAAAAAAAAAACCACACGAGGTTATCACTTTAAAAGAACATCTACAGTCTACTAACGCTCCTTTCACGTACTGCGCTGCATGATGGGATATAGTAACGTAGCTTTACAAAGAAAACTTTGAACTTCTATGAAGGGGCACAGCTGAACGGAACAGATAGAGAGGAGAAATAAGACGACGAATGATGTTGCTCTGGTTTGATGAAATTAATTTGTGTCATTCTTTCTTTTTACCTAACCGCGGCTTTACTTATTGCCATTGTTTTTTACGCGAATACAAGCTGTATGTATGCAATGCATCGGGTGCAACATGCATATACGTTTGTCACGGCAGAAATAGCGAAGCAAGAAAAGGTCCTTTCCTTATTCTTCAAACAAATTTCTTTCTTTATTCTTCTGTCTTCGTGAGCGTGCGCTGTGTTAAGATGAAAAAAATAAAAAGAGAGCGAAGCTGTTCAGAACCAGAACTCACCAAATTAATTTCATTTTTTATCAGAGAAAGATTCATACCATTCAGGATAAGAAAAACGCGCCGAGAAGTGGGAGCCGCGTGCAAGGTCGACCAACAGGAGCGGAAGACTGGCACACTCGTCTACTTTTGCCCCGAGGCCCGTTACGATATTAGAGATTCGCGCAGGCCTCTGCGCGGTTCTCGGCAAATGCGGCAACCGTGTGTTTCAAGCAGTGGCTTCGGTCTCGGCGCCGTAAAACACGCATTACCGTCACTCGAGTGCGCGTGCGCGCTGAGCTCAGCTGTTTCGGGTAACGAGTTTTCGCGCGCAACCCATGCGCTGTCACACCCGAGTCCCTCCTGCGGGCCCCCTTCCGCGCACAACAGCAACTCCATACCGGCAAAGGCGGCCGCCGTACGCACGCAGTCTGCCGCATGCCACCTGCTTTTGCTGGTGGCGCGGTGCGCGCCCAGGCGAAGTCGAAGCGAGGCCGAGTTGATTGCTCGCGGTTACCGGCAACGAGATGGCGGCTCTTTTGTGAGATATAGTCAACAGGACGCCCGGTCAAAAAACCTAGTGGGGCAATGAGCGTACTAGGGTAATTGGAAAGGGAGAAAGAGAGGAAAGAAAATGGAAGGACGGACTCGAGAAGAGAGACAGCGAGGTGAATAGAAAAAAGAAGGAAATAAATGTCAGCAAAGCGGCATCGGAAAAAAGAAAGAGATAAACGAGGTGCAACGAGATAAACATCAGCAAAGAGGGAATGAAGAGTCCCAGGATGAAAAAAAAAAAAGATTAGAAATAAAAGGGCGAAATGGGCGAGATGATTTCTGTATAGTTGATCTCGCTCAACTCAAACATGCGGAAGCGGCTACGGCGCAAAGGAAGTTTCGAGGCTCTCGAACAGGCGATTACCGTAAAAACGACTGCTCAACTTCGCCCGTAACTTCCGGGCTGACCGGACATTCGATATCCGCTTTTGCCGTTCGGGCGCAAACATGACTCACAAACCAAATAAAATCTCGCAAAAGGTGCCGTTCCTGCTCAACGTCATAATGGCCCGATATATGAGGCGTTGCAACAGTGGGTGTGGCTTTGACATCGACGACTGAACCTGCCTGGTGCGACAACTTCCGTTCGTCTGCAAGCTTCAGCAAGCCCTCACACCGTTCCAACACGACCTCCTACCAAGGCGTGCGCAGGTCCTGTTGACGAGACACGACGAAAAGTAAAAGAAAAAAAAAGGGGGGGGGGGGGGGGAGGGCTGAGGTATTGGCCTCGAGGAGTTACGGAGTCGCCCTCTGTCGGGCGCGCTTCAATTGCGTGCTAGGCAGGATACCGCCGGCGCGCTCCCCATAGGTTCTGCTGTCGGCTCTCTACAAAAACACCTCGCGGAAGCCCTCCAGGGCATTTCTGTAAGTACTTTCGAAATGAACTGTGTTCTTTACTGTCAAAATAATCATTTTCGACGAACTGAAAGCACAAGATAGTCTACAGTCGCTGTCTCTTTGCAGAAAACCGAGCACCCGCGTCACTCTGTCACCGCGTTGGAGACCCCTGAACCGGCTTCTTGCGTGAAAGGTAGTCACTCGCTGAGTGCAAATTATGTGAAATATCTCGTTAGAGTAGACTGCCTGTATAACCAAACGGAGCATAACAGAAAGAAGCCTCGAGCCAGCGATCGCACGGGTTCGCGACGACTGACGGTGCCTCTGCACGTATGAGCGTCTGCATGTATGCTCGTACTGATGGTTTCGCTTTTGCTACGAGCGCGTTTTGGCACCGCGCTGTGAACTTTAGGCCGCGAAATATGAGAATTTGTGAGTAAACAAACAACTACTGCTGCGCGGACGCTATCAAAGCAGTTCAAAAACAATTTCCTTACAACTGCGGCTTCGGTGCGCATGGCAACTTTGTGATCTGCCGTCCCAACGATTCAGTGTTTTTTTTTTTCTTTTACAGTCTAAATTGGGGTACGTTCCAATGTCATTTGACAAGTTGTCTCGCACTGCGTATTGATCGGTCTTCTCAGCGGGCAAATGCCGAAAATGCCGCTGCTTCTGTTTCTTTATTCAGCGCATTCGTTTCGTTTGGTGCTCACACAAAACGTGAGCAAATGCGACGCCGTTTTTTAATGCTCCTTAATTATCATTCCGTTTGCATTCCATTGAACTTGCCGCTCTCTCTCATCAACAAATTCATAGACCAAAGCTTCACCACTTCGTGATTGCTGGTGGAAGAAGAACCAGTCTACGAGACCGAGCATGTAGTAGCATGCGACGCCTAGGAAAAGAAAGAAAATACAGTAACGTTTGCCGGACTTGTTCTGCAAACGTCGGCTGTGAACTACGACCCACATGAACTTGAAATAGCGGTGAATAAAATAGAAGGTATTGCAGGAACCAGCAGCCGCAAAACAGGATAATAAATATTTGGCGTGTACACGAGCAATTTTGGCAGCAGTGTCGTGTCTAACGCCAACAGGGTGGCATCTTTCCCACGTAAATAAATGAGGCTCCAAGAAAATACATGGGGTTGGCCGGTGGGCCGATCACGGAGGCAATGCGAAATTTATGTAGCTTATGAAGCAATGCATGCCTCATCAAATGGGAAGGTTGCTTGTCGGCGTCCCGCGTCGGCGGCGTCAACACGAGTGACACAAAAAATAATCGTCACGTGATGGTGTCACCACATGACGTCACAGATCGCCAATATATGTAGCGTCATTATGACGTCACATAATGTGGCGTCACATGATGATGTATTCACATGTCATGGCCGCTTTGCATTGCCTCCGTGATCGGTCACGGAGGCCGTGCATAACCGCGTTAGGTGCAGAACGCTTTTGGAGGGGGGCGCGGGAGAATCAGTACATCGACTGACAAGAAGAAGATGGCTTTCGCCTTCTAGTTATCTTTAACGAATGCACAAGGGACTCTGTGCGTTTTTTAATTTAACGTATCTAAACAATGACTTGCGCATCTGCAGCCGATTTTGTGGACACTGAGCACGGGGCCGACGATCAAGAGGTCGCATTGGAGGGTTCTGAGATGGCATCGCACGTGGTAAAAGGCAGCGCTTTTACCATCCTGTGGAAGATAAGCATCATTTGCCGGTGGGAAGCCCGCGCGAGCCATCGTCTCAGTGCGCGCTGTCTGCTACTCACCGAACATCGCAGGCCCGACGCAGTAACAAAAGTCTTCGTCGCGGAAGTGCTTGTTGCACACAAGACTCGTAGCGGATGGCTACTTGCCGGTTTTTAGCTTTACAACCCATGCTTCACGCTGTTTCTTGTCCCACGGTTACCGGTGCAGGCTGACACTGGGCTCCGTTGCATAAGCCCGGCAGTGCGGCACCGAGCGGTAGAGCCCCATGTTCGCCGCCTTCGGAGGCAGCCACTCTATTACAATGGTTTCATTTGAGTAGAAAATGAGAGAAAACTTCCGAATTTGAACAGACCGCAGCGTATGTGGGACTTGAAACTCGTTTTCAAAGCACACGGCAGTGCGCCACAAGCAGCCGACGCGGCCGCGGAGACCACGTGATCCTGCCAAGCACGTCACGCCGACGGTGGCGCCGGCGTTTCCAGTGGTGGGCCTCGAGGCCAATATAAGGCGTAAGATACGTGGCAAGCAAGTCAGGCGAAGAACGCTTGATTGGGATCCTTGGGTATCTTGAAAACAGAGAGGGGAGGAGCGAAAGTGCTGCTCCGACCTCTCCAACCCAAAAGCTCTACCACTTCGTCAAAAGGTTAGACAATAAGTTCGGAATTGCAACAATAGATCCCACATATCCTGGTTTGGACCATCTTGGTGCCCATAAATGCCTCCATGTGCGTTATTAAAGATATTCGAAGCAATGTGGAAGCACCACCCGTCGCCAACAGAGTATTTCATTAAGCAAATGTTAAACGTAGATAAATGGGCTGGTCTGCGCATGTTGGTAATATATGTCGGCTACAATAAACGCCGCGAGTTCAGAAAGTTGCCACCTAGATAGCGTGTCACCATGGGAAAATGAGATTGCGGAAGGGACGTAGCACAAACCGAAGAACGCAAGCGCAGCAACTTCACGCGATCGCCCAGCAAGCTTCGAATATTGGGACGGCAATCTACGAACGGACGGCCTACCGTGGTAAATAAAATAAAAAGACAGAAGCGCCCGGCACTAAACGAGGAACCAACGAGGGTGTAGATAGAACTTCACGACGTAAAAGAGGGCCCTCGGCTGGCGCGGATGACCATCGCCATTGCCCATCCAAACGAGAGACATCCTCTCTTATTCGGGCACCACTATGACACTGAGTGGCCTAGATGGGAGCACCAACACGTAACTGGATGACCCGCCACATCAAGCTTGCAGGCGCACATGCGCATACTAAATGACAAGATACAGAAGGACCTCCAAGCCACGCTGGAAAGTCCTTCAATGAACTATGAAGCATTTGCGACTCCTCCTTACATCGTCAAATCAGTCTCCAGTCATCATGTAATTGCCATACATTCCATTCCATTCCAAGTGTGCCCTTGCCCGCCGGGAATCGGATTGATGTGTGCGAGTTCGTGCGCGCCTGTGTGCGAGTAAGCAATGAGTAGGCCTTGGCTAGCGTAACTTCATTTGTTTACGCGATGAAAGCTTTCAGGCCCATGTGTATACCACCTTTTGTGACCCGCCGTGGTGGTCTAGTGGTTATGATGCTCGACTGCTGGCCCGAAGGTCGTGGGATAGAATCCCGCCTGGGCGTGGCGGCCGCATTTCGATGGAGGCGGAGTGCTAGAGGCCCGTGTACTTAGCTTTAGGTGCACGTTAAAGAACCCTAGCTGGTCGAAATTCCGGAGCCTTCCACAACGGCGTCCCTCATAATCATATCGTGGTTTTGGGACGTAAAACCCCAACAATTATAATACACCACCTTTTATTTAGTTGGTGTCAAATATATTCGTCATAGCAGTATAAAAATAAACTTCATTTGCTCACGTATAAGGATTTGAAGTGTACTATGCTAAGGCTTCTAAACGTTGAAAGCCCATACTGCTGAACAAATACAACGGCGGCGCCGCGGAAAACCAATTCCAAAATATTCAACGTTTTTTTATCGCACTTCACGATAAAGAAGGAAGAACAGAATTAATAATAATATCTGGGGTTTAACGTCCCAAAACCACGATATGATTATGAGAGACGCCGTAGTGGAGGGCTCCGGAAATTTCGACCACCTGGGGTTCTTTAACGTGCACCTAAATCTAAGTACACGGGCCTCAAACATTTTCGCCTCCATCGAAAATGCAGCCGCCGCGGCCGGGATTCGATCCCGCGACCTTCGGGTCAGCAGTCGAGCACCATAACCACTAGACCACCGTGGCGGGGCAGGAAGAACAGAATTGAATAAGATAAGAGTATAGTGGCTATCAATAGTATATGGCTTAAAATACAATAAACCACTGCGGCGGCAATTCGCGCCAGTTGGCATGACATACGGCGACACTAAATAGCGATGAACAGTCAAGGACAGACCTAAAAACGACTATATACAGTGCCAAAACACACGTGAGCCATAGACGTCTGGATCGAATAACGTCAGTAATGAGCTTTCATCCTTAAAAAAAAAAAAAAAACTTTTCTGAAGCAAGAAAGAAAGACAGAGAAACGAAGAGGAAAGGCAGGGAGGTTAACCAAGCTTTGGCTCAGTTGGGTACCCTGCAGGTGGGGTGGGGGAGAGGGGCAATAATAGATAAGATAGAGAAGAAAGAACAAGTATCAATAAAAAAAGGAGATGAACAGTTAGCGTGAGCACACGCAGCACGATTTACTCATGAGAAAGAGCCGCGGATGTCCATACCGTTCTCTGAAGCGCTGCCACTAGCGCTTCAGGAACTACGAGCATAAGCTTAACGCAAGAAAGAAAGAAAGAAAGAAAGAAAGAAAGAAAGAAAGAAAGAAAGAAAGAAAGAAAGAAAGAAAGACTCCATTTTAATGTACGCCAGCGGCTAGCTCTTTCTATTTGAGCGATACATTCACCCCTTCGAGTTTTCTTTCATTTATCGCTTCGTATTCAGCTGTGCCGTATCCTCTCATTGTTTTCCTTCGCAGATTAATCGCAGAGCGAAGCTACATTTCGTGTCGGATCCGTCGGCGCCAGCAGAATCGACAAACGTGACTCGATCTGCCAGTCCGCCTTTCAGACCGTCTTCGCATGCCTTCAGCCCCTAGCAAGTTGCTCGACGCTTAAAATCTTACGCGTACCTGAACGCCTCTTTGTTTTGCCGTGTCATTCAAGTAGCTCGGAGTTGGAATGCCTCCACTCGGTGCAGAAATGTTGCGTTTATCAAGATCGCTGACAGTTTCCGAAAAAATTCTGTTCAGAGCAGTTTACACGCTGACGCTCTGAGCGTTGCCTTAGTGGAAGTCTTGTTCATTCATCCCTTTTCTTTAGTGAATGCGACGTACGGTGGCGGGTGTCACCATCCTTAAGTTGCTTGATTTTTTGTTTAATATGAAAGACTCAGAAGAAGTGAAGCTGTTCTGTGTCTCTACTATAAATTACATACGCTACAATAGCGGCGAAGGATGGACTCAGGGAATAGTAATTAAAATCATAGATCAGTGATCTTTTCTTTTTGTTTCACAATTAACGAGTGAAAGAGTAGAGTTTATAGTGCAAGGCAGGCAACACTTCGGCTGCAGCAGGTTTCCGCAAATGCCGTCATATACAGGGTGTTTCAAGAAATGTGTCCAACCTTCTAAAAAAATCAGGAAAATGCGATATTTGATTGCTGCCTTCAGAATTGGTTTTTCTGTAGTGACAGGGACTTTAAGATCGTTAAGGAAATTATTTGGGACTGTAATTAAAAAAGTTAATTTAATTAAATTTTTAATTAGTGGAGTTAGGTGGTTGTGTCAAATAGGAGAATTGAAGTTCTTCATGCCAGAAACCCAACCCAACTTTGAGATTTCAAAAAAGTGGCATCTAGTAATAATTACGAAGTAATGAATTTCAACCAAATTCAATGGCGAAACCTAAGCAGAAACATGGAAGAACGCAACTGTCATATTCTTCTGAAACGTCCAAAAGGAGTGAATGACTTTTTTCTGTAGCGCTAGGCATCTTAAGATGGTTAGAGACATGACTTGAGACAGTAATTAAGAAAGTTAAATTAATTAACTTTTTTAATTAGTGGAGTTAGGTGACTGTGTCAAATTAGGGAATTGAAGTTCTTCGTGCCAGAAACCCATCCCAACATTGAGATTGCGAAAAAGCGGTATCTAGTAATAATTACGAAGTAATGAGATTCAACCGAATTCGATGGCTTTCGCTGTTGAAAGCCGTTGCATTTCGTTGAATTTCATTACACCACAACAATTACTAGAGGACGCTTTTTCGAAATCTCAAAGCTCGGATGGGTTCCTCGCAATGAAGAACTTCAATTCTCCCATTTGACACAATCACCTAATTCCACTAATTAAAAAGGTAATTAATGTAACTTTCTTAATTACTGTCCTAAATGATATCCTTAACTACCTTAAGATTCCCGCCGCTACAGAAAAAGCAATTCTGAAAGCCCCGAGCAAATATCGCATTTTCCTGATTTTTTGAGAAGGTTGGACACATTTCTTGAAACACCCTGTATAATAGGAGGCAAAGGCGTTAATCAAGGAAGGGTAGCGCTAGTGGACATGGACTAGAGGAAGACACACTGACACACAGAGGGAAGCGCTTTTTTATTTTTTTTTCTCTAGCAACTGGTTTTTTATTGAAAATCTGCCCTACATATATACATCGCTTTTTATGGCCACGTGACAATTTCATGGCCACGTGTCAGTGCGTCATCCTCTAGTCCGTGACCACTAGCGCTACCCTTCCAAGTATGAATTTCCAACTCGCCCAAGAAACAGCGTTAATCGAGAACTAGCTTTGAGTTAGCACAATTTTCTTATTCGTCCTAAGGCTTCATCGCCACGCGTGAATGCCACTGCATTTGCTTTTCTTCACAGAACCAGACTCAAAGTCGTGCGTTCGACAATGTCCTGTCCCGTCCCCCCCCCCCCCCCCCACACACACACACACAAGCAAAAGGAATGCTTACCCAAAACCAAAAATGAAACAGTAAAGGAAAAACATACGTTTCCATCATCCATCTCATATTTGCATGTGTTACTTCTGATACCATGCCGTTTTCTAAACCCTGCTTGTTTTTAAAGCCACGTAAATTTGTTTCGATTCTAGTTTCTTGGAATATATATTTCGGCTTCTTCGGAGAGAGTATTTGTTTTTTAATATCGTTCCGAAGCTCATTTGGTACCGTATCGAGGAGATCCAGATCTTTAAATCAAATGGTGATAGCTACATTATATTCTGAAGGTATGTAGCCAAGGTTTAACCAGCAGTACAGCTGACTAATCTTTAACCTTGTGGGTCGAACCATTATATAAAAGGTCTGGCAGGCTCAATCAGTAGTGAATCTGCAGCGGGACGCGGTATAGTTAATACAGCTTTTCGTAGCCGCATATTGATTACATCGTTTCAGCTAAAACACACTGAACTTCCTTCCAAATGTTATTAACTTTTGTTGAGTTCATATGGCACTCGATGGATTAGATTTCCCTCCTGAAACAGCACAAAATCGGTCAGAAACCACTTGGCACGTAAAGTACGAGCACACGTGTTTCAGTGCTTTTAGAAGTAACTTGAAGGCTAGTTGCAATGGCCGTTTTTTTTTTCTCTTTCTAATGGTATCTGATACAGAGATTAAAAGTCATTTTCTAACAATTCATTGACTAGCGGTAATTAATAAGAAACGCGCATCTACATGGAGTCATTACGGATAGAATACTGCATGAGTTAACGAGCAATATTGCTTGTTTCGAGCTTTTTGCGTGGAAATGTCGTCATTCGCCACTAGTCAGGAAATGAATGAACTCCGATACATATATATGTACCAGAACGGACCAGTGTCTGATGTCTGGAAAAGCAAATAATGACTCCTACTGATATGACCGGTGCCGCATGCACTCAATTTGGAGCTGGCGTGCAACGTTGTCAAAGTCACGAAAATATTTTGGTCGTAGCACATCCATGCGTTTCGAAACCAACTCATCGTTCCATTTCAGATTCCTCTATAATTAGGGAGTCAGTTCGGTACCATGAACGGTCGCTCTTTCTGTTCGGCAAGGAACTTCTTTGTCGGTATTCACGAGTGCTTTCTGGGCAAAAGGCCTTCAACGCGACAGCGCAAATTAGAGGCGGGCAATAGTACTCCCCCTGCATATTTATATGTTCGCAAAGAGTGTGTCTAGATCGCGTTGCCTTCGAGTCGCAGAAGTGGGAAACGAGGCATTTCTCATCTCGACTGCTCCATCAATCTTGCGTTGCCGCCACTGGTTAGCAAGGACATCCGTTTCGCGTTCACTTGGTGTCTGGGCGGCGGTATGGTTTCAAATGAGGATATTCCTCAGCGGCTCCTGTCACGATCTATGTACGCTTAGAAAGGTAAAAATTGTCGTTAGCGGCTGGAGTTCATGTGAGCGTAGGTACTTCACAGTCGCAATAAAGTTGTGACTGCGAGAGCGCTAGGTCGACGGATGTGCACTGGCAGCATGTTACGAAGCGGTGGTAGAGACTCAACAGGGACAGAAAATAACTTTAAATGCGAACGAAACAGCTCACGCTTGACGCCATTTATGCAACACGTGTTTGCAGTGACGTTGAACATGCACTGGGTAACGTTAGGTCAAATGAGGTGATAAATTTTCCTGTTTTGCAGTGTTGTTTTTTTCAGTCACGAATGTAGCAAGCGCAAAAATTTGTTTCTAGCATTTCAGATGTTTACACTCGCAAATGAAAACGGGGAGAATGCATATACGCCAATGCATTGTCTAATAGAAAGCTAACCCTCTTTGTGAGCCATTAGTATGCTTGGTAAGTTCAATACCGGTGGCAAAATACTGTCGCGCGCGCACGCACGCAGTAAAAGTACAATGAACAGACAGACAGACAGACAGACAGACAGACAGACAGACAGACAGACAGACAGACAGACAGACAGACAGACAGACAGACAGACAGACAGACAGACAGACAGACAGACAGACAGACAGACAGACAGACAGACAGACAGACAGACAGACAGACAGACAGACAGACAGACAGACAGACAGACAGACAGACAGACAGACAGACAGACAGACAGACAGACAGACAGACAGACAGACACAGACAGACAGACAGACAGACAGACAGACAGACAGACAGACAGACAGACAGACAGACAGACAGACAGACAGACAGACAGACAGACAGACAGACAGACAGACAGACAGACAGACAGACAGACAGACAGACAGACAGACAGACAGACAGACAGACAGACAGACAGACAGACAGACAGACAGACAGACAGACAGACAGACAGACAGACAGACAGACAGACAGACAGACAGACAGACAGACAGACAGACAGACAGACAGACAGACAGACAGACAGACCTCGTCTTAACATGCGGCGCACATATCTCCTTAGGAAAATACCAGAAAATACCAGTGCTGCGTGGAGGCGTGGAGTTGTATGCGTCAAAAAGTTTCTACAATTGCGGTTTCTGTTCTGCGAAATAGAGAAACAGTTATGTAAATGTTATGAGTGTTATATATAAACTTACTGTTGAGAATAGTGCCGTTCTGGCTTCAGCTTTGGAGATATATTCTTCGTTGATTATGAAATGGCGAGCAAACGGTAGGATAGTCCAGCGAATAGTAGCGCGCCTATTGCAGTGATCATAATACATTCCTATTGCAGTGATCACCATAATACATTCCTCCGGGGACTGAGGAATGTATTAAATATGGATTCTGCTGAGCTGCATTGAAATAAAACGTTGACTGTAAAATTTACATCATGTGCCAAATAAGCGCAGAACACCCCGCATATGCGCACATTTTACGACTGCCTTTTAACACAGCGAAACCTCCGCGTCCCAATTCCAAGAAAATGGTGCGATTGGTGAATGTTAATTTTCTGAGAATTTTACTTACAGAGATAGATTTCACCGAAACAGGAGAAGAAGAGCACGAGAAGGTAACACTTTGCGGCTTAAAAAGATATATGTTATTTATAAGCCTCTAAGTAATGAGATCGCACGGATCGAACAGGTAAGAGCCTGTGGTCACGTAGTCAATACGCTTGCAAAGTATTTCGGCATAGTGTAGTCCACATTGGTCTGAGCACATTTACAAGGGATTTAAAAAAATTACAACCAACGAAAGAAGAAAAAGTATGGAGAATTAGAAGCAAGCAGCCTACTGTTCCATGCGGTCACATCTAAAAAAAAACAACAACAACAACAAGGACAACGAGGACGCTGACGATGACCGATAAGCGATTGGGGGCGCAACCCAATCAATGCTCAGAGCCATATATACCCTTCGGGAGAGTTTGGCGATTGTTTCATCTCGCCGCTCTCCGAGCTCCACCCCAGCGCCGCCCTCTTCTCGTGACGTAAACCCTCTCTCCTCGCCGACAGCGGCGGGCGACAGCGCGGCGCGGAGTCCGGCGCTGCCGCGACGGCGAGACGCCGGCGCGCCGCACTTACACGATCGCTGAGGAGCGCGCGTAGGTTACGAAGCTCTTGTGCGAATCCACGCGTATTCATGGCGACTGCTCCTCGCATTCAAGCGTGAATTTGTTGCGTGCGGTGGGCTGCTGTTGCGCGGTTGGCTGTTCAAACAGCAGCGCGCAGGGTTTCCGCCTTTTATGCTTCCGAAGGAAAAGAAGCGACGACGCCTTTGGATCAGCAACATCAGACGCAGCAAATGGACCCCGAACGACTGCTCCGTGCTATGCGAGATACGTACTTGAGTATTTAGCTTGAATATTGCTGGTATTATAAACAGCGTTTCATTAACACCAACTTATTATTTGTTGTGCAATGAGGCCCTTTCAGGCGCACATACTTAAAAAATAAATTTGTCACGCTGAAATAAAGGGTTTTATGGTTTCGATCGCTTGGGCAGATTGAAATTTTGGAGCGATCACGCTATAAGTCTGAAGCGTGATGTGTTGCCTTTACGTAATTTATCACGCGTTCTGAGCACGAGCTTGGGATGTTAGCGTGATGTTGTGAGGGGAAGATTTATTTCGATATCGCAGGTTAGTGCCGTCGCGCGTCAGCTGCGGCGGTTACCTGGCATGTGTTGTACGTTATGTGGTCTGTGTTTCTGTGGCTGTCAGCCTATGGTGTCATTTACCGCTGTGTTGCCACTTGTGTGCATGCTAGCAGTTTCACGTTTAATTCGCGCATGTAAATTAATCTGCGCCTCTGTGCTAAGCGAATGTGCCTTGCGCTTTTCAGTCATGTACTTATAGTGCACGATGTCTGTGCTCGTGCAGGAAGCTCTTCCAGAATAGCAAGGGGCCCTTGTGTGCTCGATCAAATTTGTGATTAGGAAGTATAGAGCGCGAAGATGTTGAGCAGAAAAATGATTTTGTAAAGTAAACCAACAGGATGTCCGCTTTAAGACTAGCCGAACCAGGTATTGTTTTCATTGAACACGCGCCTACTGGGGGCCCTGTACCTGCTCTGACGAAAACCTCAGTGCCTCAGCAAACGCGAAAATTGACCGCCGGCGTCCGCGGCGTCGGCGTCCCGCGTCGGCGGCGTCAGCACGAGGGATGTCAAAAACCATCACGTAATGACGTGACCATACGACCAAAGATTGTGACGTCATCATGACGTCGAATGACGTGACTTCACGCGATGACGTCAGCACATGACCAGATGTGGTGTAGAAAGATTGCAGTGCCTCCGATCTTGGAGGCAGTGCAAAACAATGTTAGGTCACAAAGCTTTCGAGGGGGGGGGGGTGGCGTGAGGAACAATACATCAACTGAAGGAAGACGGCTTTCGCCACCGAGTGGTCTTAGGCGAATGCATAAGGGACCCTGTGAGTTTTTTTTTTTTTTTGTCTCTTATTAGAGAGTTTTAGTGCCGGGGACTCCAAGCCGCTTCCTTATTCACCCTCTTACGTTCCCTTGTACTCTCAGCCGCACCCATGGACTATAAAGAGGAACGTAAGGGGCTTACGTACGCAAGGCACTTTGGAGTCCCGGCACTAAAATTCTCTAAGAGGGAATTTAAGGCTCGAGATCCCCAAGCCGTTTGTGTACGCCCGCTTTTGCGCTTTTGTGGCCTTAATACAATTACGTGCGCTGGTATCTGTTTCTTTTAAAAGCAGAGCTGTTTAAGCTTGGAGAATCCCCGTTAGTGGCGAATAAAAATTGTCACCATCTGGAAGCGGCACGCAATCCGTCCGCTTCTTTATATTCTGCTTTGGTGCCAGAACACGTGCACAGACTTTTCCGGCGTGGTATGCAATGATTCTCACGTAACACTTGTCACGTCACATGTTACAAAAATCACACCTGTTATATATGCTCGTCACAGAGTCGCATCACGCAATACCAATTTTGGTGTATATCAATCTCGCGGAACGGCCACCATCGCACCATGACCGTGGCACGTAAGTCACGCTGTACATGACATGTGTCATGATATTCACATTAACTTCCGTTATTTATGTTCGTCACACAGTCATGTCGCGCACTACCAATTTTTGTCTATATCAAGCTAGCGCAACGGCCGCCACCGCAGCATGAGCGTAGCAAGTAAGTCATACATGACACGTGTGTCGTGATTTTCGTATTAACTCTCGTTATTTATGTTCGTCACACAGTCATGTCGCGCAATACCAATTTTGGTGTATATCAAGCTAGCGAAACGTCCGCCAGCGCACCATGAGCGTGGCACGTAAGTCGTGCTGTACATTACATGCGTATCATGATTTTCATAATAACTCCCGTTATTTATGTTCGCCATTCACTCTCGTCCAGCCATACCAATTTTGGTATATATCAAATTAACGAAACGGCCGCAACAGCACCAAGACTGTGGCATGTGAATCATGCTGCACATGACATGCATGTAATGATTTTCATGTTAAGACCAGTCATTTATGTTTGGCATACAGTCACATTATGCCATACCACTTTTGGTATACACCCCATGAACGAAACGGCCAGGAGAGCACAAATTCGTAGGCGGCTAGATAGGTAGATAGACACATAGATACGCTCAAAGTCGTAGAAGTTCGCTAAGAAATGCCTGGCATTTAAAAAAACCAAGATAAACGCAAAACCACAGGTCTTCATAGCTCGAAAAGTCACCGATGATCACAATACTCCCTCATGCGAATTCTGAGCGCAGCTTTGTGTTGAGGCAACGCGAACTGTGTTTGAATTTCTGGCTATCCGCATTGGAACATTCGTTACATATTGCTACAGAAACTGCCAGTGCTCGAGTGCTACGCACGCCACTCTGTGCATTGCAGGCGTCATCGACATCCCCGTCACGACAAGCGAGACAGTAGCAGCGCACCCACCAGCCCTGCGTGCGCACGAGCTCCGACCGAAGGGCGAGCACGCATGACGGAGGAAGAAAGCGATGCAGTGGCTCGTGATATCGACAGCATCCACGTTCGCTGTCTTTCGTCCTCGTTCGCTCTATCGGTTACGCCGACTACGCCAACGGCGATGCCAAACAACACAGGAACAGGCGTCTAAGAGCTGCGACCAAAAAGCACAGCGCGTATCGCGTCGTCGACTCGAATCGGCGTGCATAACTCAGTTAAACGATGATTTAGACACGTCTAATTCACTCCATATTCTTCATTAAATTCGTATAACAATGTTCTTGCACAATTTCGCTTTCGAAATTTTTTTAGTAGCGCTAGATTTCACGAATGAACAGAGCGTACATAGCCTCAGCCGTGCGCCCGTCGCGCGGAAAGACTATATATGGCGGACGCCGCCGGAGCGGAGGCGTGGCGGTGACGTGAATAGCGTCATCGCTGCGCCGCGACGTCACTGCCCCGCCCATTCGCCAGACTCTCCCCATCGACGGCTCTGTCAATGCTGTCCGTGTAGCGCCATCTATCCTTATAGAAAAGAAACAGCTAGCCCGAGGAAACTAAAAGAATGTGCGAATAGCGGCGCTTCAGCTGCCTTTTCACGGTGTGTTGCAGCAGGAAGTCTTCAAATAAACATTTCAAGAGCTTCGTATACCGAGCTCTTGGGAACTCGTAATATTTGCACGCTCTAATTCACCGACGCAACGCGAAAAGCTTATTGAAAAAGAAAAGAAAAAGCGACTGGCCTGCGTTCGCGGGCGATTGGAATTTGCTTGTTTTATTTTCCATTATTTGTTTGTTTTTCATTTCATTATCAACTTCGGCGTGACCCTTTCACAGGGTCACGCCGCTTTTCTGTGCCATTAAAGAGCGGTAGAAAGTAAGTTGTGGTGCTCGAATCTATCTTGTGCTGTCTATGTATTAAGTTCACGGTGTCTACAAGACAACGTAACAAATTACCTTACGTGCTGTTTTTATTTTTGAAACTAAGCCATCTGTAAGCATAATTGGCATAATCGGAGCCCGTGACGTAATTTTCGAACACGCAAATCAATAAAAGATAAATAACTTCTCAATTCTGCGTTGCACGGCTCTCTGTAGCTGTACCTGACTTTTGAAGGAGCTAAATATTAATTTTTACTCCCTCTTAAAATCCTTTAAACACGACTGTATACATACCTACCGCTAGCTACCACCTGTCGTCTGCCTTCATGCGCCTGCAAGCGGGAACGTTCGATATGCGCTACTCTGAATACCTCACAAACACTTAAAGCAAAAGTTTCTTATACTCCCACGTTTGCCAGGTAACAAGGATGTATGGCATTTTCCACAAAGAGCAGCGCGCAGGATGCTTTTCCCACCCTTCCACGTTCCAAGAAAGGAATAAACATGATTTCTTTTCGGGCGAAAGTAATGCCAAGAGAAAAGGTTTACGCTAACCTGGTGTCATTCGGTGAGTTTGCTAGCGCGGTTCGTGTTTGCCTATATAAACAGGCATCGAGAAGAACGCAGACGCGCATATGTCCCTGCATTAGTTGGATCTTATAGTTTTACGCCAAGGCTGCGGGGCTATGCGAAAACGTCTGTCTACCGACTTAATGTAACTGCACAAAAAACGGACGGAAACACGAAGGGCGAGAAAAGGACAGGAAGGGCGAGGAAGGTCCTTTTCTCGCCCTTCGTGTTTCCGTCCGTTTTTTGCGCATTTACATTAAGTATGGATCATTACCAACTAGCCCAACTTACCACTCTTCTGAACTGTATTCCGACTTCCCAGCGGAGGGCACAATATGAAAGAGGTCGACATACACCCGATTAATGATAATAATAATCATAGGCGGAGTGTACGGGGGGGGGGGAGGGGCTGGGGGGCTTGGGCCCCCCGGACTGCCTCATGGGGGGGGGGGCAGAGCCCCCCTGGCGCCGGCACAGGGTATTTTTTAAGAGCTTGGCTTAGGTCCCCGGGTCGTCCTGTCTGGCAGCTAATTCACAGGAGGCTTCTTTTTCATTTCAGCTATTTAATGCTCGGCACATGGGCCAGTGACAAATCAAACATTCAATGGAAAAGTGCCCCTCAAACGGATTTTTACGTGCAGAATATGTTGTGCTGATGAACAACTGAAGCGACGACTTAAGCTATGACAATTAAATTAAAAAATTCACCGGCGATTACGATACTGCCTAATTCGCTGAGCGCAGCCTCGTGTTCGGGCAACGCCAGCGGTGTTTGAAGTTTTGACTATCCGCAGTTGTAGCAATGTAACATTCGTTACATATTGCCACAGAAACTGCCAGCGCTCGAGTGCTACGCACACTATATGTATACTCTGTGCATTGCAGCTGTCGCGAACCAAGTGAAACGCCCACAGCCCCGTTACGACAAGCAAAGTCAGCCGCAGTGCACGTGCCAGGCCTGCATGCGCACGAGCTCCGACCGAGGGGCCAGTGCGCGCGACAGAGGAAGAAAGCGAGGTTAGAGGCCAGTATCCCGTGATATCGACAAACACCGCGTTCGCTCTCTTTCGTCGTCGTTCGCGCTATCGGTTTGCACGCCGACGCCAACTGCGATGCCGCTCAACGCAGGAACGGACGTCTGCGCTCTAATTGTCTTGAACCCCGTAGTGTATGGTTTTGAGAACACAAAAATGATACTGATAATACAAAGCAATCCCGACACAGTCAGTCAGTGAACGCTTTCGCACAAACTTACTCACCAATAAAAAAACGGGTAATTTCTTGGTTGCCTACATATTGGTACCCTTCGACATGCCTGCTTATAAAAGTGCCGAGAAAAGATTGTACGCAGTTTTGATTTATCAGTAAAGGGTTTTACTAAAAGTTCGGCCACCAATGAGAAACTCCATTACTCGTCCAGATTCATAACCGCAGCTTCGCACAAGGTGTAGTGGTAGCAAATGGTATTTGCTACCATCTCAGAATTACTTTCGGCCATCTTGAATTGAACTCACTGGCATATAATTAAAGCTTCCCGTGATAGCGTTAGCCTACTGTCTCCTGTGTGGCGCATGTTTTAACAAAGTAAAGCCTAACCCCACGCATTGCGTGAATCGATTTTACGCGACGCAGTCAACGAAGGCGACCTTTTTCGCTTCGAGTCAAGAGTTACGAGGTGGATCGATGTCTTTGTGTAAATTGAAAAATAAATCTAGGGTCTTGTCTTCCACTTACAGATCTTCATTATGATATCGCGGGCACCTAAGAGACTAAAGACTAAAGTTACATTAAATTCTTTAATTTGGAAGTTGGACTCCTCTCTCTCTGTCTCTCCCTATATATATATATATATATATAGGGAGAGTGAGAGATAAAGGTGGAAGAGCAAGTCGGGCCCCCGCCCCCTCCGGTAAAATGAAAACTCTCCGCCTATGATAATAATAGTAGCCTATATTTCCACGATCGCAGTGCTCATAGGAGCAGATGCCGTATTCAGGGAGAGCCGTTACGCTGGAAGAGTTCGCAAGAGAAAAGTTCATCCAATCCCGGTGCTTGACACTGCAGCCAATAGTCCAATCGGCTGGTGTGTCAAGCACCAGGATTAGGTGAACGACTCGCTTGGATTTCAGCCAATAGTAATGCGCACTTGGGAACGGAACCCTTTGTGCATTCGGCCGCAGATGACAGGCAGTTATGATGATTGACTGGTGGCAGGCTAAAAGGTTAACACCGCTTTCGAGTTATCTTTCCGTTAAAGCCTTATGGGTGATATTCGATCCTATATGTTTGAACTGACGTTTCCGGGTGATAGCATATTCTGGACGCGCTTTCCTTACAGTGAGGGTCGTATTTCGAAATAAAATAGGATTATAGCGTCACGATAGGCCCGTAATTTCAATACCTCCATATAAGAAATAACATTGTTTACAAGTCACCGCATTTAGCACGAAGGAGGGCTGTCGCTCCCCGCGCTTTTTAAATTAAAACAAGGAGGTCCTTGCTATATATAGTTCTCCCTCGGGTGTGCAGAGATTACAACACGAGCCAACGAAAGGGCAGAGGGCAAGGTCTCTGGAAAGCCCTGTGCAACGACGCCGGTCATAGAAATCGCTGACGGCTCCTGCGGTCAGAACATCTGTCGCTCGATGTTGGGCGAACAAATCGATACAGGCGGTGCTACCTGGCGAGTGGTCGGGAAAGCTTGCCAGTTCGCCCAGCCGCCGCGGGGTGGCGCTAATAGAAAAAAAAAGACGAAAAGAAAATCGGTAAGGACGTTAGGAAAGCCCGCGAGAGGGCGCTTTTGAACTTGTCTGCGCCGGCGCTGCCGAAGCGCGACCGTCTTGCAGGAGTCCTCCGCTTCAGAGCATTGCGCGCAGCAACAAACAAAAGTTTTCATGGCTTTGCACGTTGCTAAATACAAAAAGCCATGAAGGTGTGAATTTTCTAATCGAACAACAATATTCGGAAGAAAGCGGGCTTCGAATAGCGAATATTTACCCGCTTTTGAGGCAGAAACAAATGTGAAGTTTGCAAAGAGCCTGTTTGATATACGAAGGTGTCGGGTATAACGAAGGTGTCGGGCATACACGTATAATACCGCTACCCGCCGCGGTAGTGAAGTAGTTATGGTGCTCGACTGCTGACCCGAAGGTCGCAGGATCAAATCCCGGCCGCGGCGGCCGCATTTCGATGAAGGCAAAATGCTAGAGGCTCAAAGAAAATAAAAGCAGAGCGCAAAAAAGACGGGACACAACAGACAAGACGGGACGGGTGCTCACTACGAACTGATTTTATTACGAAAGAATTGGGGGAAATATACAGAGCGTACGTCACCAGCGCGCCTGCGCACACATCGCAAAGCTAATCATCACAAAATTACTGCATATTGCGGCAAGCAACTGAAATTTCCGCTCCCGCAAACACACTGACATCTGGCTGATGCAATCTGCGCCCTTCAATTTCATGTGGAACGCCTCTAACAGTTCGCGAGCAACCGTTTCTCTGCTGCGTCCCAGCACCTTCAAACCAGCAAAGGCACACAGCTGCACAGTGCGCAGGAAGATGAGCACCCTTATCATTTGTGAGCGTCAACTCATCCTCACGGGCCCGTTGGTTGACACACCTGCCCGTTTGGCCGATGTAAGATTTACCACAGCTTAGTGGCAATTCATATACCAACCCCACCGCGAGAGAGAGAGAGAATTTATTTACAGAAAGGCAGAGAGGTCGGCCTGAGCTATAGTTTGCTCTGGCCTGCTACTCTACACTGGGGAGGGGGGACAGGGGAGCGAAAGAGTGATGAATGACGATGGTAAGGTAGGGAGATGAGAATATAGTTCGTGACGCTGAGGCAAATCTAAAGACGTGCATCCAGTCCAGTGGCTTGTAAGAAGGCTACGACTGCATCGATGACCACCCACCGCGTCGAACCCCACCGCGAAATCCACGAAGCGCCTAGTATGATTGATAACACTAAGCTGTGGTTATAAATCTTACATAGGCCGAACGGGCAGGTGTGTCAACCAACGGGCCCGTGAGCATGAGTTGACGCTCACAAATGATAAGGGCGCGCATCTTCCTGCGCACTGTGCAGTGTGTGGCTGCGTGCCTTTGCTGGTTTGAAGGTGCTGAGACGCAGCAGAGAAAAGGTTGCTCGCGAACTGTTGGAGGCGTTCTACATGAAAATGAAGGACGCAGATTGCGTCAGCCAGACGTCAGTGTGTTTGCGGGAGCGGGAATTTCAATTGATTTGCCGCAATATACAGTCGAGTTTGTGATGATTAGCTTTGCGATGTGTGCGCAGGCGCACTTGTGACGTACGCTCTGTATATCTCCCCCAATCCTTTCGTAAGGAAATCAATTCGTAGTGAGCGCCCGTCCCGTCTTCTTGTATCTTGTGTCCCATCTTTTTTGCGCTCTTCTTTTAGTTTCAGACAATGCACCAACTCGCCCAGCAACGCATTCTATTATGCTACAGGCTCGTGTGCTTAAATTTAGGTATTCGTCAAAGAACCCTAGGTGGCCAAAACTTCCGGAGCCCTCCTCTACGGCGCCTCTCATAATCATATCGTGGTTCTGTGATGCGAAACCCCAACAATTATTAATATATAGGCCTAATACCATGCACATACAAGCCGCCAGGATAATGAAAGGCCTAGCAAACGATAAACAACTGTCATGAATTATCTGGTGTAACATAGGAACTGATACTGCTGAAACGTGACCAGGTGTACGTATACGGTGCTGCGCGTGCCGTAATAGTCTGATACAAAAGGATCGCACAATGTTGCTGAAAACGCAATCATTGTGAAACTGGTGAAATCATAAATCAGAAGGGAGGTAAACAGGAGGAAAGGTAAGGATGTTAATTAGCTTAGAATAACCATGCTACCCGACACTGGGGAAAGGGATGGGGGAGTTTGAAAGTCAGAGGCAGAAAGAAAGAAGGATAGCGCACACACACACAAAGTCACAAAGTCACACTCCTCACAGTCACAATATCGCTGTTGGTCTATAACCATCGGTACAAGTCTGTCTTCAAGAATTTTAGCAATGCCTTCATTGCCTACATCCGTGACGACTTCTCAGGACGACATTCTAGAATCACAGAAGGAATTTGCATATAACCTTATTAACTGACTACTTTTCTGCGGAAAAATAATTGGAAACAGCACTCACATCCTTCCTTCAGCCTTGCTTGCATATTGAAAAGAGACGGATATTCGAGAACTTAGAATACAAAATTTTGGGATCGTAAACAATCATAATAACCGGGACTACTGGATAAGCCTGATTTACAGGTATTGGGCGTGCGGCCATATATATATATATACAATCTGCCATTTCTATTACTTATTTGAGAAGCCTGGGGCTTGCAGCTATAAAAACTGCGACAAGCAACTGGAATTTGTCGTAAAAAAAGGAAAAAGAAATTCACAGGAGAATGACAGCTGCAGTTTTTCCTTAAAACGAACTCGGCGACCAGCACCGGGAGGATATAGAGATGGATATCAACTTAACGTTGAGCAAGTTGGTATAATTTCCCGGGACTGCGCTAGAAAGAGATAGAGCAAAGGAATAAGTGAAATGCCGAGAGATTAACCAGAAATAAGCCCGGCTGGCTGCCACGCAATGGAAGCGATAAACGGGGAGAATGAGTATGAGAGAAGGAGAGAAAAGTCAACCTCTGATGGCGCCCACGTAATGAAAATTCTCCGACAGATTTTCAGTCAATTCGCTAGCCCTCAAAAGGTGCAGCAGCGCTTTTGTGGCCTTTTGCAGCTGCGATATGCGTGACCAAGGTCCGAAGGTCTTGTTCATGGTGAAAGTTTGGCCACTTAGGTTACCACAGGCAGTGCGAAGGCCTTTCATTTTTAACGCACCGGAAGTAGCATAGCCGCTGTTACACCATCTCCTCACCGCCACAGTCGCCGTGGGCCACCACAATCAAAAATCAATTTGCACGGTTGAATGCAATAACCAGCTTGATCTCACCCTCTTTTCTCTGTGTCCTTGTGCATCTATGTAAGCAAATCAAATAAATAAATAAATATGACGCACCACTGCATCCCTACATTGGGAAAGACCGGGTAACAGCCACAGTTGCAGTAATGGCACTGATCGTGAGTGCAATTCATGCGCGTGCACGTTTTGTATTGTCATATGGTGTGCTACCTTGATTGAGTCTTGGGCTGCGTCAATACTTGGTAAATGTGTAGAAACGAGCTTTTTTTCCTTCTTATGCTTTCCCGGCAGCTTCCATGGCGAGGTTGCTGCCGGCGATGCCGCAATGACCAAGCATTCACTGGAAAACGTCTTCGTCTACTTTCTAGATCACGTGGTGGTGAGTTTCTCGAGCCTCCGACAGTAGTTTTTCAAAGGAATCACGACGAAGAGTTGACAAAAGACAGTATACAAAGCCCCCTTTGATTCGCAGAACAAATGCGGGCGTGCAAATATGGACACAACCTGAACGAGAACAAACTGCATCTGTGTTGCCCTTTTCGTTCCACCTGGGTGCATATTTACACACCGAATTTAAAATTCCGTACCACGGATAAAAACAGATCAGCCTTTCAAGGCGCACGGCTATTCACATCGCAATGCACTTGACACTCGTAGCATATCAGCGGTTGATACGTTCGTGCACGTGCTTTCAGATTTTGCTCTAAGATTTTTACGAAGACATAAAGTAGAAAAAAGATTGTGTAAGTAAAACGGGCATAAAAAATACAGAAAGAGATGCTTGGAGATAAAAAAAAGTCATAGTTTCGCCGCAGCGGCGAAGCAATGAATGCGATTGAAATAAATTGGAATGTAACGCGAAGAACGGAAAGCAGCTCGAAATTGCCAGCCCGTCGCTCGAGCCCAAAGGACGGACGAAAAGAACGCACACAGGACGAGCGCGAACTATCATGCGTCACAGCTCGACACTGGAAGCGCACTGCTCAAACATAAAGCAGGACGCACGAAACGAACGAACAGGTACACACAGGACGAGCGCGAACTGTCCCAGTTGTTACTTATTTCTGTTTAAACAGCGCGCTCCCTTCGCAAACGTGGCCGCTGCAGCGAGCGAAGCGACCTTCGTACGCTCTGTGACTCCAGCGCGGACATCGCGGGGAAACCACAAGAAATACGAGGCGATGTATCGGAGTGTGGGTCGAAACCCATCTCAGCTGTCATTCGTTCCAAACGCGCACGCAGGTTTGCGTCCATGGTTGGCAGAGCGATGAAAACACTACGGCAGTTCGAGGTGCACACCCAACATTACCAAACCGACTCGCAGCTTTCAAGCACGCGCGATACACGGTGCGATGGGCTCCGCTCGACGACGACCACGCAAGCCGACCGGAAGTGGCGCCACAGACCACGTGGTGTCGCCGAGACGCCAGAGAGAAAAAAATGAAGAAAAAATGCCGCCGGCGCTGACGTAACTCTTCGGCGCCTCCTCGCACCTCCGTCCTCCCTCCCTTCACGCCGCGCGCAGCTTTCGGCGTGCTCGCGGCGTTGAGTGGAGGAAGAAAGCTGCGGAACGTGATCTCTATAATTTGGTAACACCACTTAGACTTGACGGATTCGATAAATTTTTGCGGCATATGACTCGTGAAGAGTCATACGTTAATAATGAGGCTATTCCAATATAACTATGAAAGGTGTTGCAGGGCCCCTTTAAAGCGCGCCACGCGTGCACATCGGGCCATCTATGTGGTAACTAAGAAAGTATGCTGATGTAAGTGGTGTATATAAATAGCTCGCCTTTAGCAGGCTGAAAGACGGCGCTGTTGGTGGCCTATCCGCCTAACGCCGCGCGCTGGAAAGCGGGAGGTCGCCTGTTCGATTCCGCGCGTCGGAAAGTTTTTCTGAATTATATTTCTTTGTGGCTTTTATATATATATATATATATATATATATATATATATATATATATATATATATATATATACGGTGCATGACGGCGGCGACGGCAAAAATCAGCCGAGACTGTCCATATAGTTGCTATCGCAATAAAATGAAAAGATTACAAATGGAGAACAAGTCAGTAGGCATGAACACATGTTTTTTTTTTTTGAACATGAGATAGAATAATGAACCGACCGAATAGAAGGTTTGGTTATATGAATACATTATATCTAACCGCTTGTTACTGACACAACAACAACAACATAACATTCTTAAGACGCGTGTTTTGTTATAAATTATTAAGCGTATGCGAATAGTAGTTCTTGAAATCGAACCGAATTGAATCTAATATCGAGCAATATAATAGTTCAAAATGTAGAGTTCAAAATGTAGAGCATTTTCACCAGTGATATGAAATAATTTTCAGGTCTGCGTACGCACAACATCATAAAGTTTCTATCACTATACTACACATAATAAAACATCCTTTGTTAAAATCCCAAATAATCACATTTAGCTAAGCAGTATGCCCGCAAAGTCATTTCTCCTCGTGAACTGTTACATAGAGTTTAGAAAGGCAGATTTATTAACGAACCTATGTGTTTGTGCGCGATCAACTTAGAAAAGCGCGCGCATTCGGAGACAGCAGCGCGCAAGAAAAGAAAAAAAAAAAATAACACGGTTGAGTTCGAATGGTCACGGCAATTGGAGCGACTGTTGAAATAAGTGTGTTGCAATGATACGTTTTTTATATCTAATCTTACGACACAACGCAGCTTTTGTATTTATAATGAAGCCTAACAATTTCACTGCCTAATAGTGTTTCTAACCAACATTACAGTGAGTGATAATACGCGGCCGGAAAAAGTGCCTCTGTTTGAGCGGCATAGTGAATGAGGCGATATGGATTGCGAATGAGACTTGTCGCATTTTAATTTTATGTTAGGTCATGTGAAATTGCCGACGCAAATTATTGGAAAACCATTTAAAATGCTGTGATTATGTCAGAGCGACAGGGGACTGTCCCTTTATAAATCGAACGGGGACTATTCGACATGAGGACCGAATAGTAACGCATCATTCGATTCGCTATTCAAAAATCTCGAATGTTCATAAAGTCCTAGAAATTATTTTGGAGGGAGAAACTTGCTAAAAGTAAAATTTTGCGAATACAGCCAATCGTCTTGTGTTAGCGGCCTTAGTCTACTTCCCCAAATTTCATTTCGGTATCTACTTCTTTTGCATACTTATGCAAAGATCATGTGTTTTCGAATAATCGGTCGAATATTATGATAATACATGTTCGCTTCGGTGCGAATTTTTGTGAAACAGAGGATTCAAAACGAACGAACGTACACATTTTCTCGCGTACAACCTGGGTGAGAAGGTTGTTTCACGGCAGTAGGAATCTTGTTGTCGTGAAACCACCCTTTCAGGAACGCGCTGCCGTGAAGCCACACCTCAAAGCGTAAATGCGTATTGTCTGCTCCACAAGTTAACTTTTTTCAATTTTAGAACGGGTTATACGCTCATACTGTAGAAGATGTTGAAACATACAGCATATTACTGGATATTACCCGCGTACAGAACGCTGCAATTTCAAGCAAATAATTGCGGAAAAATGAAACCCGCCGTGTTGCGGCTAAAGTGTTGCGCTGCGAAGTTCGAGGACGCGGGTTGGATTCCCAGCCACGGCGGTCGCATTTATAAGCGATGAAATGCAAAAGAAACGCCCTTTAGCTACACGTTAAAGAACCACAAGTGGTCGAAATTATTCTTGAGTCTCTCAGTACGGCGTGCCTCAATCATACCGTGGTTTTGGCACGTCAAACCGCAGCAGTTATTATTATCAGCGTTTATAGAACTTGTTTCAGTTGCCAAACTCCCCACCTCCGCCATACTCTGAAAGCGGCGCGCAACCGACTTCCGGCACAGGTGGCGCTACTGCAGCAACAGGCTCTACGTAGCAGACGGCGAGGCGCGAGTGAAGGCGGCGGACAGCTGTGATTGTCCGCGCAAATGTTGAATTGCTTATCAACAAAGCTGCGAAAACGACTTATTTTTCCGTTTAGGTAACCGTGTTAAATAGCACGATTGCCGCAACAATATTTGCAGCCGGGTCTGCACGTGTTCTGTGTTACGCAAATGACAGTAGGCACCTTGAGCACGGCCGTCGCTGGTGCTCTCATGCTTATTGATACGTACATTAGCGTTGCTCACTGGCTAAGTGCAATATTAAAATACCAGAAGAGCTGATTTCACAAACCTTTTTTGCCTGGCTACCAGAAGAGCCTAATGTTCCCGTCGGAGGCTCGCGAGGGAATCCCTTCGTACTGTCCCTCCTCTTACAGCATTCGCCTTGCCCAATTAGAGGTTTTATTGCAATTCGGATTACTGCTTATGTGAAATGCCCAAGGAACGGCAAGAATACCGGGAAACGCCGCTGTACATCGTCGTTATTCATATCAATATAAAGCAATGTAGTAGCCACCGTAATCGTAAAGAGCGGCCACTGAAGCTGCTATTTACCTCCGTAACAGAGGTCTAGAAATCTCCTCTCAGAAATGTGCACTTGTGGCATTTACGCGCAAACCAATAGAGAGCTACAGCGTAATTATAAACGGCCAAAGAATACCTTACCTCCGATCATACAAGTTCCTAGGTGTTATAATTGATAGAGACGTCTCATGGAGCCCTCATGTGTGATACATGAAAAAACGGTTGACAGGCATCTGTCATTTGTTCAAGTTCTTCGCTGGCAAGACATGGGGAATGTCCACAGCCGCTATGTTGCGACTATACAGGGTTCTTTTCCTCGGATTCCTACGGTACAGCCTGCCTGCATTATCCAACGCAAGCAAAACAAGCCTACGAATGATACAAAGTGTACAGGCTCAAGCACTCCGGATTTGTCTAGGCTTGCCCCAGAGTGCATCAACAGTCGCGACTACAGCCATCGCAAGGGACCACCTCATCAAGACACACATTAAGGTTGAAGTGCTGAGGACACCTATACGACATCTTGCTCGCACTCCCCGCCATCACCTAGCCACTCTACCAGCGGACCGACCACGTACGTCTTACTGCCAAACAGTGACCGCGCATGGTGAATCAATACCAACTTTCTTCACTCCTGCCGCAAGACCTCGGACTCCTCCATGGTGCTTTACTCAACCAAATATCAACATTACAGTACCTGGCGTCCAGAAAAAAACGGATTTGTCGTCATCGGCACTTAAGCAGCTCACTTTACTTCTCTTGTACGAAAAGTACCAAGACTCCATACACATCTACACTGACGGATCTGTGCTTCCGAACAGCTCAACCGGAGCAGTCGTGATACCAAGGTTGGTTACGACAATTAAATTCAAGACATCTCACGCAACAACATCGACGGCAGCAGAACTGGCAGCCCTTCATAAAGCGTTACAATTCGTCAATGACCAACCGATGCACAAGTGGACTATTTTCTGCGACTCGAAGGCGGCACTGCAGTCTCTACTGTCAGCTTTACGCCGTGGGCCGCACGAACAGCTGGTACTAGAGATAGCAGAGGTTATCCACCACCTAACTGAGAAAGGACGTCAAATCACTTTTCAGTGGTTACCAAGTCACTGCGGAATCATCGGCAATGAACGGGCCGATCAAGCTGCCTGCTCAGCCCACGCAGAAGACCATGAACTGTTACTACCGCTTTCTAGGACCGACGCTGCACGGAAGCTACGTTTGCATGCTCGCCAACGCACCACGTCACAATGGAATGAGCCACACTTCAAACTTGATCGACTGCACTCATTTGACCCTGCATTAAGTCTTCAAGTCCCATCAAGGCGCCGCCGAGCAGACGCGACCCTTTTGTGTAGGCTGTGGTTGGGCGTTGCGTTTACCAACGCCTATGCTTTCCGCATTGGGATGACCGACTCCGCAGCCTGTGACCACTGTGGAAACGCAGAAACAATTAGACATATTTTTTGCGACTGCCCATTGTACAGTGCACAGCGACTATCTTTTTGCAACGCGCTGAACAAGTTGGGTGACCGACCTTTGTCGGAGGAAAGAATTCTACGCCATCGACAAGACGCAACGTCGCAGAAGAAGGCCATGCAAGCGCTACTGCGCTTCTTGCGATCGACCGGCCTTTTTGAACGATTGTAACCAGAACGCCGTCCCTATGTGTGTTGTTGATTTTTATCTTGTGTGTGTACGTGCGTTTTTTTTCTCTTCTTTTTTCCCCTCTCCCTCCTTCTCTCTCTAGACCCCCTTTCTTGCCCCTATTTCCCCTCCCCAGTGCTGGGTAGCAAACCAGATGCTAATATCTGGTTAACCTCCCGGCCTTCCTTTTTTCATCTCTCTCTCTCTGTAGAATTTCAGTCTCGCAAGCACATGATACAGAAAGTTATTGATGAGTCACACGATGAAATTTTACCGCAATAAAGCGTGACCCGGATCAAATCTTTCGGTCATGACTGACTCCCTCGTGCAAGTTGCGGAAAGGAGCCACTCGCGCTCGATATGAACTACGATCAGACCGGCCGCGACTAGCTGAGATCGAAAATGGCCTCAGCATGTACGATTCCGGCCTCAGCTCACGCGACATAATTCGCACTCAAGTGCCGAATATTGCGTATAATTTAATCCTTCATAAAAATGATTTTGAAATTTTAGTGCAGTTACTGTTTTTCCTTAATTTTAAACAATTTTATTCTATT
The DNA here is from genome assembly GCF_013339695.2 of Rhipicephalus sanguineus. NCBI lineage: Eukaryota > Metazoa > Arthropoda > Arachnida > Ixodida > Ixodidae > Rhipicephalus > Rhipicephalus sanguineus. The sequence continues at coordinate 195,438,133 of NC_051176.1, forward strand.
TAAAACATTAAACATGAAAATTGTACCGTTATATACCAGCTTAGTTAGATTTTTAGTGTTTTGAAACGACACCCTACAGTTTTTCACCTTTCCTTTCAATGAAGTCGCCGCGATAACAGTGGTTAACACTGGCGTAGCCGGGGATGGGGGGCGGTTTAGACCCCCGAAATTTTTCCGTTTTGCTTGGGTATATATACACGCAAAACATACATAAAGCATGATTGAGGCCCCCCCCCCCCCCTCCTCCCTGAAAAAATTTCTAGCTATGCTCCTGGTGGTTAAAGCTGTTCGGCTGCTGACCCGAAAGACGCAGGTTCGAGCCTGGTCGCGGCCTTCAGATTTCGATAGAGGCACCTGTTAAGCAACCCCAGATTGTCGAATTAAATTATCGGGAGCCCTCCACTACGGCGCCCCTCATATAGCCTGTATAGCTTTGGGACGTTACACGCTATAAAGCAATGAATAAACATTTCCCACAATTATTATTCACATGTACCTTGACTGTAAATTAGTGCCGCAGCCCCTGGGGTGTGGTCAGTATTTGTACCCCCCTCCCCCTTACCTCCCCTCGTGAATTAAACTTCTGGCCAAACCCCTGCTGTCAATTGCGGTTTTCCTGAACTATCATAAATATTCAGTTAATGAAACTGATAAATACGCGGTACATTTATAGAGCACAATAGGGCAAGTCGAGAAATGCGCATAAATCACGTGCCTAATGTAAATGTTTGCGGTTTACTTCATTATTTACAATAATTACACACCAACATCTGAAGATGTTTGTGGAAAAACTAGCCATTTCGATCCTGGTTTTCATGAATTGTTCATTAATATTGATACTTGAGAGAACCAGCGAAAGAAAAAAAATACGCACACATGAAGGAAGGAATCACAACACCACGCTTGACTTACAACTGACATTACTTGAAAGCCACGCTCGCCTCAAACAACCAAAAACAGGCAACACATGCACCACGCTCTCAGCAAAGTACATAGAAGGAAAGGATAAAACATCATATTAGCCCTAACTTAATCTTTGCGTCTCCTTTCGCGGATTTTCTCAAGTTTAGTATGAAGAACTGGCCCAGCAAGCAGAACTTCTACAGCCCGTTCGTTCATTAACTTGCAATTTGTCTGGCAGCCTTTTATCCCGCCTGATCACGCTGAGCCGAAGAGTGCCACGGTCATTTGCTCGTTCTATTGCCGCTGTGCAGGCCGGCACAAAGCATGTCGGCATTGTGGACGCGTAATACGTGTAATCTCTTTTGCTGCGTATTACAAAACCCGGAATCTCTGTTCGTCAATACAACGCAGTGACGCGTCTCATCCGGCGCGCCGATACAGTAGCAGCCGTAGCAGCGGCCGCACCGGCGCACCTCGCTGAAGCCTGACGCGGCCACAGCACCACTCGCCGCCTCCGCTTGCGGCGGAGCCGCGTAACAGAGCCGAGTTTTCAAACTGAAGTAGTTCTAGAAACGTTGATTATTATGCTCAACTGTAAACATTTAGCCATGCTTGTAAGGCTTTCTTTTGTTTTTTCGCACCAATATGCACTGATATGTTTTTACTTGATTCCAGTTCTTTAGCAAATCTAAACGCACCAGAGGTGAAACGAACGTTCATACGCGACGTTGCATAGGATAAAACAAGGGATTCACCGCACCAGTCTAACTCGAGCTTTCTATTACCGATATGAAAAAAAAAATTATCGTAATCTATAAAAGATATATGCATTGATGACCTTTCATCAGTTGTCTTGCGCGCATCCTTCAAGCTGGCTTCATCGTACATGGAGCTCAAGAAATGCCTGGCAAAGTAGCTCCATCAACGAAATCGATTAGGCCGTTGGCTCTCGTTCCTGCTGTCGACCACTTTTTCGAGCGTGACGTAACGACTCTAAACATTGAGGGGATGATTTCGTAATATCGTCAATTGAGTTATGAAAAGCGCAGCGCACTTATAGCTCCCATATATATATATATATATACTTATAGGAGCGCCGTCAGTTCGATAGAGACTCCACACCAGCAGGAGTCAGGTCCGTTCATTTGCAGGTCTTGTTTCGAGCGCACTGTCGTCGCAGCGCGAGAATCGGCCGTATAACGTCGTAAATTGCAGGTTTTTTTACTAATTCTTTTTGTTATTTGCCACAGAACACAAAGTGAACCAGCAAATACAAGACTAAGCGAAAGGTAGCGCAGTCAGTTGAATTCATTGTTTTGAAAAAACGCCAATACTTCCCGGTGTAAACATTAGACACTATGACAAGTGCTTAATAGATTAGATTATCATTCTTCGGCTAATGAAACAGTTAACTACACTATAAAAAATTTCCTGAGTTTTGAAAGGCGACTCCGTGTGCTCATTTGTAACTGTGTAATGCCGTGCTACATGGCTAGTTGAAGCATCAAATACACCGTATTGCATATACCAAATTCTAAAGCAACGCCGCTACTTTTGTTCCTTCTAGTGCATTGCTCCGTCGTCATTGGGGCGTGTAAAAACGGGAGTTACATCGATTTTACAAGGCAGAGAACCCCCTTAGCGTCGAGTGACGCGGGGATTGGTGCGGAGAGGTTCGTGCTCGTACATTATAAGTCGAGTAATCAGCTCACGGCTCCATATCGCCTCCTCCATGCGGGCATAAGAGGTTTTGCACTAATTTGCGTTGAAGCTGTGCCGATGTTTCGGTGTTTGTTACCCGCTAACCTTGTTAGCTCGGTAAGAAAAACCAGTCTGCAACTCCCACCGATAGGGGCTTTAGAAAGGTCGTTACAGGCGCCTTCAAGGACGATATACAAGCTCGAGTCGTCATCCAATAGTTCTCGATTTGCATGTCCGAAGAAACGGTTCCTCGGTCTGCCTACAATATTTGTCACGGTGTCGCGCGAGCGCGCAGGCAATGGCAGTTTAGATTTTGTAGCTTTGATAAACTACAGGAAAATCCCCCCTTGGCAGAAGGGTCACATATCCTTGGGTATTATCCGAGCATCGGACGCGTAATTCGAAGGTTGTTGGTTCAGATCCCCGCGACGGAAAGGGTTATTTTTCGTCCACTTTAATTCCGTTCAATTCAGGTGAGAATCATTATAGTACAGTTACAAAAAGCAACAGCAAGTAATGTCCTCTATGATTTCCTTGGCTTAATTGTCTGTTCGTTCCATTAGTTGTGACACACACACACACACACACACACACACACACACACACACACACACACACACACACACACACACACACACACACACACACACACACACACACACACACACACACACACACACACACACACACACACACACACACACGCACACGCACGCACGCACGCACGCACGCACGCACACACAAACACACACGCACAAACACACACAACTTCGCAATGGAAGAAATATTTCTCCTATTGCAGACATCAGAACGAACACCAAAGGCATTCCGGAATGGATGACCTACCATCCGCGCTAATCAGAAGCTCACCGCATCGCAGAACGAGGAAGGCCGAAATAATCGACCACTCGTTGCACATGGATAGTGAATATGAAAGCGTCGGTAATGCAACTGCGGTGCATCGACGAATTCGTGCCGAGCTTCACGCGCAGCGTTTATGTTTCAACTGCGGAAGAGGAGGCCACGTGGTGTAGGATTGTCAAGGATAAAATAGCCCAGTACAGAGAGCGCTCGTGTTGTATCTTGCTCTAAATAGTGCATGGCGCTGTTCAATACTTGGTAATGCTCGCGTTTTAAAACGTTGCCAGAAAGTGCGACTTGTCTAAGCTGCAGTATATGCTTATTTTATTAAAATAAACATTGAAAAATGTATCGCGCGCTACAAGCCATACTTTGGAGACCCCCCGATTTTAAGAGTTCGCTTGTATGCATTGCCACACAGTATAAAAATTTTTTTTTTAAATCTCGTAGAAGGTTTCCATTGCATCTGAGCCGCTAATCTCGGAGGATATGGGCAACTGTCGGGGCACATAAATGGGGCTACCTACTCGGCAAAGGCTAACACGGTGAAGGCCACCACCGGAGGAATCGAAAATAATGAAGAGCCATGTATAACTCTGTTAGCGGTGAATCGATACGAGCCAGTGCCAAAGGATGACGAAGCTCCACTGTTCTTATAGGGTGCGTGCGTTAAAGGTGCTCTGCAACACTTTTCGAGCATGCTCAAAAAGCGCTGCCGATCGGTAGTCGAGGCTCCCGAGAACACGCGAGCCAAATATTATAGCGATGCGCACGGCCTGGAATTTACAATAAATTCTCAAAGTCAGCTGAAAATCGCTCCCTCTTCTCTCGACAAATGATGTATTAGTCCGCAAAATATGACGCGATTGTCGGCAGTTCCACCATTGGCTGATGTTATAATCACGATAACACCCTCATTATTACTTTCGTTGTTAATTTTGAGTTCAATAAGTAGATAATATGTATGTTTATATTCTGTTATCGCGATAAAAACACCGAACTAACATTAATATTAGCACTTCCGGTCTCACCGACAGCTCGTCTACTCGTAGTTGCGTGGTTCCGTTTTCTTCGCCATGCGCAGTGCCGAAAACGTGAATATTTCTGTGCTTTTGAGCATCGCCGGTTGCCGTTGAGAGTGGCAGCCGTTCGAGTGTTGCCTCGTCAGCTGGGAACTGCATCGTCGGCACGTTGTCACGACCGACCGAGGCAGGGGCGCAGCATGTCTCCGATAACAATGCTGGCGTCCGGTAATGGCGGCGCTTCGGGGTCGTCTGCCAGTGCCGTCTTACGAGGCGGTGTATCGGAGTATGGGCCGAAACCGATCTCAGCTGTCATTCGTTCCAAACGAGCGCGCAGGTTTGCTTCCATGGTTGGCAGAGCGATGAAAACACTACGGCGTTCGAGGTGCACACCCAACATTACCAAACAGACGCGCAGTTTTCAAGCACGCGCGATACACAGTGCGATCGGCTCCGCTCGACGAGAACGACGCAAGCCGACCGGAAGTGGCGGCACAGACCACGTGGTTGCGCCCAGACGTCAGAGAGAAAAAAATGAAGAAAAAAATTCCGCCGGCGCTCGATTTCTCTAATTTGGTAACACCACTTAGACTTGACGGATTCGAAAAATTTTTGCGGCATATGACTCGTGAAGAGTCATACATCAATAATGAGACTATTCCAATATAACTCAGAAAGGTGTTGCAGGGCCCCTTTAAGGCTCTGTTATACTCCGACGTCCGACGCGAGCGCCCGCGAGGACGTTGCGTTGCGTCACGCCGAGCCGGCGACGCTACGCCAGGCGCAAATCGGTCTCCGCTACCGTCGAGCCGGCTCCAACGCGCCGGTGCGATCGCATCTAGAGGAGCGCATGCGCAGTAAAGCGAAGAACGCCCGCGCCACCTGTCGGGAACCGACGAAACAGCCGGCGAAGCAGGTTCCTGTACATGAGAGTCCGGCGCGGCCGGCGCGAAATGCAGCAGGAACTATTCGGCGCCGAGCGACGCCCTAGCGCGCCAGCAGCCGTCGGCCGCGTCGGCGGTCAGCCGACGCCGGACCATAGAGGGCTGTTTTTTGCTGACGTAACGTCACCGTGACGCGAGCGAGCACTCGACGACGTTACGCTGGAGTATATCAGAGCCTTTACTGTCCGCAACGTGCTGTATTGACTGAGAACAGCTCAATGCATTAACTTACGAATGAATGTGTGTGTCAGCGAAAGATCGAGTGACTTCGCGCAGCGAACAGGCATGGAGTATTGGAGATTTTGATGACGATTCACATGCTTTTGTGGAGAATTGAAGTCTTGATAATCAACTTTCTCGATCATCAAATATATATGTAAAATAGGTTTATTTGCCGTTTTGTTTCTCCACGTCATTTTATTAAGATGAGTAGAAAAACGTGAGGCTTACTCAGAATCACTCATGAAATATGATTTGCCCTTATGGTTCACTCGGACTCATGCTCGCCAAAGTTCTGACTCACTCGCACTCAGGTTCACGACAATATTACTCACCCGGACTCACTCAGACTCAGACTCACGAACATATTACTCCGCCTGACCCACTCAGACTCAGTCTCACGGCTTAATCTGAGTCTGAGTGAGTCGACTCATGAGCGAGTTTGCCGGCCTATGCACACGCCAGTCAAATTCTGACGCTGCATTTACTAGTACTTGCAGCGAATTCGTAAACTGCGCTATACGAACATCCCTACAAATGCTACAGCGTTTTCACCGTACCTTCAGCAGCGTACCCATGCTTTCGATTGCATTAAAATAATGTCCTTTTCCTCGAGAATGAGGCACGATGAAAGGGCGAAAACGAAGCAAAAAAGTCACACGGCCCGCATTCATAAAAATGTACGTACACCAGAACTGTTCGCAAAACCAGCGTTCAGCCAAGCGTAATGACGATTATACCGGGAGCGAGTTACTAAATTTTCCCGGTACCCAGCAGAAAATTGACGGTGTGTATTTAATCTGTCGTTCACGCAAGCGGCCGTGATAATTTTTATCGAGTGTATTTTCAAGTCACAAGAAGAAACACTGATGTTCACAACGCCTTTCCCTTTACAGCATAACGAAGTGTGTTCGATCGTGCCTGTCAAAATAAAAAAACCTGCAAGCTTTGAAGACTGCCTACATGAAATAATAATTTTGCCGGTTATAGATCCTTGCAGCCGACTTTTCATATATCGCTCGCAGTAGCCGAGAACCCCCCCTCCTCCCTTTTTTTGTTCAAGTTCTGAATACCTTAGCTACGTTAGGGCGCTTTCGAGTCCTCCAGTCAACGACGTACGGGGGGATATTCAGCGCCATAAAAGATTTAAACGCAACGCCGAGAATGTGCCGTTCAGATATCTTCTTTCCTTTCATCTAGTTTCTTTTCAAAACGAATGGCAGGTCGGCTAATGGAAGTATTTTTGCCGTCGCTTGCTTTCAGTGCGTAATCGATCGGAAATGAAGAGCGCACTATATTCGCTGTTTCTTCGCACTGTCTGCTAAGAACTGTGCAGGGTGCGGAAGGTAGCAATGGCGCTGATAGTAGCACGAACTGAAAGACGCTGTTCGTGCGTTTACAGCGATGGTACGTAGCCTCCACGAGGAGGATTTGATGCATTCGCTCTGCTTGTCTCTCCTAACGAAAATGACGTGGAAAGCATTTTAGCTGCACGGCTCTGAGACCTTCCAAAAGTGTTCACGCTAAAAGTAAGTTGAACACAAACTGGCGAGCAATAGGTGCGCCGTGGATACGCGTAAAACGTTCCTGAAATCACACTTCACGTGACCCTGGCTTTAATAGCATGGCGCCACTTGTGCTCAGGCCAATCAGGACAGTGAATCATATGACAGTTGGCGCTCAAGCCAAAGAAAAGCAGCGCTCGCGTCTCTAAGAAGCAGGGTACGTATTCACAAGGCGTTTCGTTCGTACGTGATCTCAGCCATTGTTCGTCAGCCTTAGCTAATAATACGTCCAGCATCGAGATTCGCCAGAATTTTTCTCTTGCGGATAATACTCTTGGCGAGGGAATGACGACGAACACCGAAGAAAAGTTCGCAGTCAAGGAAATACTTTCGAGCGAAAGCAGTAACTGTTGTTTTCTGTATAGGCACTTTTATCTGGGCATTGACGGTCCGCTCCGGTCAGACCGGCGAATGCACACGAACGCGCAGAAGGAACTGTAGTGTGCGTGACTCAGTTAACACACAAACACATTTAAAGAACTGTAGTGCGCGTGCGCAGAGCGATCGTGTGACCGGCGGAACATAGAACGCATCTCTCGCTCCGCTCGTGAAGCCAACTGACCGGAGCGTGAAGGTGCGTCCACTTGGTTTTGCCGTCGTTTTGCACCCGAGCTCACCGCGTCTATCTATGCAGTTCCTGCACTCTCTCTGGACGCTACATCTGCGAGGGGCTGAGCGTAAGCGACGCTCAGCTAAAAGAACCTTATATATCTGGCTCTACATTTTCAGCCTGCCCTTTCACAATGCGGAGTAATTTGTTTATTCGCTTGTCTCGCTTTACAGCCTCAATGTTACTCCTGCAACTTTTGAAGAAATCGTAAAGCGGACGCGTCATGACTCCATTTCGAATTGTCTTGCCCATCTCTATAGGAACATGCCTGTCATTCCTCCCCGTTTTGCTGTTCCTGCGTGCCCGTTTTGTTCCTATACCGGCGTAGCTGTATTATTTCACGCTGCTTTACATCTTTTATTTTCGCTCCATTTTACTAAACTTTCTCCCTAATATCAAATTCTATACATATTCTATCCTTCTGGCACGAGTTGGCCCCCTTTTTTGCGGCACTTTGCAGCCTACTCCCTCTCTGTTTTCCCGCTTAGTCTTTTGTATGTATCTGCGTGTTTTCACATGGAATAATAATATCATCAACGGTTTAAGGTTGACACTTTTTTGGCGATTTTTTTTAAAAGTAGGAGTCAGATATCATTCCCGCGAGTCAATAAGAAAAAAATTCTGGCGCCACGTAAGGCTATTCCGCCAAAGGCTGTAAATCTCTGCATACGAGATGTTCAGCACAAGGATTGGTTTGAATGTTCTCTTAAGAACAATTGTATAGCGCAAGAGCTATAAATACCAGTCCTGAGGTTTTGCGTGCCAGATCAACGATCTCATTGTGAGACGTGCCGTATACAGTGAAACCTCGGTGATACGATCACAGCTCATACGAATTTCGGGATGATACGTATTTTTCGTTGATCCCGGCCAAGGCCCATTGGCCTGCAATGTAACGGAGTACGGCTGTTGCGAACCGATTTTCACCCAGCGACGTTTGATACGAACGTACGCTACCGCCCAGGTACGAAGAGGTACTGTCCGCGCCGTCGCGGAAGACGCGCCAAGCACGTGCAAGCGCGGGAACGCAAGCGTGGGCATGCGCGCCGCACCGCCAAATCGTCAGAATCACAGTGTAAGAAAAACACTCTTCTTACGGTCAGAACAAACAATCCACCAGAGACGCGTCACGGCCTCCGAAATTGTGTGCGCGAATCCTTGAGGCTGTTATGTACCTCCGTGTGCCTTCGCGTTTAGATTACAGAGGACATTAGCGCCATGCTCTTTTTTTTTTCAACGTGTCGACGCGGGCTGTTGTCGTTGTACTGTGTATACCCGTGCCTGCCTCGTGCATCAGACATCCTATGAAAGGTGGACGAGCACCGAAAGAAGGCGAGGACGGTCTTGGCGAAGGAATCAGGCTTTCCAACCTCAATATGCGCTACCATTGAGGTCGTGCTTGTGCGGGCACGGCCGCAAATTCCAAAAACATCACCAACACCTCCGCGATGTCAAAATCATAACACAGAGCCGCGGTTCTGTAATCTTGTGGCCTTGATCCATCCCGTCAAAGCGCTTCTTCTGTTACTTTCGCTGCAGTACTCCGGTGTCAGGCAAAAAAAGCATACTAAAATTTGGAAGGGGCTACTGCTGTCACGGGTCACAACGCACCTGGTTCATTAATCACGAGCGTACGGGCCGTATATTTACGGGTGCTGTTATAATTGCCGACATCTACAAACTTAACTGACAATCATTCAGGGGTCTTCCTGACGTTGCTGCGGCCCTGAAAAACGATAATTGAAAATGTAGGCCAGCTTTCTTTTGTCGCATGCTAATTTTTCATGATTTCTGGTGATACGAATTTCGGATGATACGAATATTTTTGGTGGTCCCGTGAGATTCGTATCACCGAGATTTCACTGTACAGTAAAACCTTGGTGATACGAATCTCACGGGGTGACTAAAAATATCCGTATCATCCGAAATTCGTATCACCAGAAATCATGAAAAATTAGCATGCGACAAAAGAAAGTTGGCATACGTTTTGATTCAGTGTTTCTCAGGGCTGCAGCGCCGTCATGAACAGCTCTGAATGATTGCCAGTAAAGTTTTTAGACGTTAACGATCATACTTGTACTCGTAAATATACGGCTCATGTACGCGTGTGTAATTAATGAACCAGATGTGTTGTGACCCGTGACCGCTTGTAGCCCCCTCTTAATCTTGCTACGCTTTTCTGCATGACCCAGAGTACTGCGGCGAAAGTCACTTAAGAAGAGCTCTTTGCACGCGACAGATGAAGGAAAGAATATTTTAGAATCGCTGTCCTTTGATGCTGTTATTTTCTTATCGCGGTGGTGTTGGGAGTGCTTTTCGGGAGATTTACGGCCATGCCCGCACAGTCGAGAAGTTTACTCACAATTTGGGAGTCTCCCGTGCAAATCGGAGAGTTGGCAGGTGTGCGCGTGTGTTGCGAGGCCTAGCTCCTTCGCCAAAACCGTCCGTTTCGTCTCTTGAGGTCTTCGTTCACCTTTCATGCGACTTCATGATGGACCCGCAGCACAAGTTTGTCTTGTTTCATAGAACGTCTGATTGCGTGGACATGTCTTGCATCGACGTGGCAGGCACGTGTTAACACAGTGCAAACACGCTGCTGCCTCGAGCACAGGAGCACGCGTCAACGCGTCGGGAAAAAAAAACGCGACGTCAACGTCATCTGTAATCTAAACCCGAAGGCGCATAAAGGCCTCCAAGATTCGCGCGCACTATCTCGGTGGCAACGACGCACCGTCGTTGAAGGTCGCGCAGCGCGCATGCCCGCGCCCGAGAGGGACTGCCGCGCCTTCCCCGACAGCGCGGGCAGCACCTGTTCGTACCTGTGGGCTAGCGTACGTTCGTATCAAACGTCGCGGGGTGAAAATCGATTCGCAACATCCGTACTCCAATACATTGCAGGCTAATGCGCCTTAGCCGGGACCGCAGAAGAATTCGTATCACCCCGAAATTCGTACGAACCGTGATAGTATCACCGCGGTTTTACTGTATATAAAAGCATGTGATCAGTGATGAGCGAAGCCACAGTCCCAGAGAGTGTCTGTGTTGATGTGGTAACTCGAAGCCATGCCAGGGAATCTACGCATATTATATTCTTTCTGGAAGTTGCACTGAAGGTGCCAAGTAATTATCATATCTCTACTTCGCAGCACATCTCCTGCGACTCTTCTTGCTACGCTGTGCAGAGGTGATAACTCGCAATCGGCCTCGCGCGCCTTGACTACAGACCGATGTCGCTAGCAACCATCCTCGATGGTCATCCTGTAAGGTTATCTAGGATGGAGGTAAAGAAGGCATTGTTAAAATGTTTAAGGACAAGAGACTTGCATGAGCGGCTGTAGACTGATCGTGATGCCGCATACCGCGCAAGACTGCCGGACTGTGACGTTGTGTGTGTACTCCCTCCCCCCTTCTCTCTCTCTGTCTTTACTCTAATTTCAATCTCCCCCATTCATTTCCCCTGTGCAGGGTAACATGCCGGTTATGCTAAACAGGTGAACATACCTGCCTTTTCTCTCTCTCTCCCGTTTGCCTTCCTGTACTGAAGTCACCTCCGAGGATAAGCGTTAGTTTATTGTGATTTGTGTGGTAAAGCAATTTCTGAATTCAGTGATAAAATAAGCTACGATTTCTTTTTCGGGACGATATACTGCAGCTAATAAAAGTTTCGACATGATTGGCATGACAACGCCGCACATTCAGCCTCATCAGATAAGAAGGATACCTCATCTGTCGTTTCGCACGGAACACACTGTTTTACACGCATCAAGATCCTACAATGACGTGGATGCTCTATGATTTGTTCATTGCGTAATACCACTCTATGATGAAAATTGTATCTCTGTAAGCATTTTGGAACCAAATTCAAAAAGGATTTTTTTAGAAAAAAAGTTACACCATCTCCCGCTAAAGGGGACCATGAGGCGATGCGAAGCCGGAGCACTTGCACGATCGCGTTCCGTTGGCTCTCCTTGGACATGCTACCGACCTCGGGCATGCTACCGACCTCGCGTCGTGGAACGCGAAGAGGAACGCTACGCGCGTCGTGTCTTCCGTCTAGTCTGGCCGTTAATTCTCACAGAGCGAGCGGGGAACGCGGTCGATAGGCGAGCGAACGGGGGGCAGCGTAGGAGAGGAGAGAGAGGGGGAGGGGACGCGCATGCGCTGGCGCTCATCGCGGCGTTGCGCAGGAAAGAATTTCGGCATGTCGAGCCCGCATTTCAGAGGAGGAGTGGAGAGGGGAAGGGGAGAGGGGAAGTGGAGAGGGGCGGACGTAGCGTTGCTGTTAGTTTGTGGGCTGATGCTGACGCTTGCTTGCGCAAGCCCACTAACTGACAGGACTGTTGCTTCCATCACGCTTCATCGGACCATCATACTTCATCGGAAGCATCAACGGAGTCAAGCGGAGCCAACCGAAGCAATCGCTGCACTGAACGCGCGCAGCGCTCTACCCGCTTTATATTCACACTTGAAGGAGAGGAGACTAGAGGAGGAGAGTAGCGCACGCGCTGCTAGTGCAGAAGCGAGAACGCAGGAGAAGCGTAAGCAGGTGGTAGGAGAGAAGTGGAGAGAGTAACGCGCAGCCGTTGGAGAGCGGGAAGGAGGAGAGTTGTGCATGCGTAGTGTGAGTGCGGACGCCGACGCCGTCGCCGCGGGACACGCCGCCGCTATAAGATGCTTCGCATCTAAAAGTCTGTTCAATAATGCTTAATTGTGTTCACATTAAAACACTTCAAGTCCACTGTATTTTGTAACGTAAGAATGTGGTTTGCAGCGTTACTAGTAAGTATCGACATCAGAGAGAAAAAAAAAGTCAGGCGAAGCTTGCACTAAGCCGCACAAGGCTTGAAACAGCGAAACTGGACGATTCTGAAGAATAATCAAGTTGCTTCTAGGTTGTTTCTAGGCCAATTGCTTCTGGGTCGTAGCTAGGCTCTAGCCAGGTGATGCTAGGTTGTTTCTACTTTGATTCTCAGCGCAGAGAGGTTCGAGTCACAGTGAGTCACAGACACGATACGGATGTCTAAACTCCAGAGACAGAACCTCGCGCTGAAACCGAGCGTTCGCACCTACCATATATCTACGGGCACGCGGTCGTTGGCGTAGGCCTTCCATCGCTTCGGAGTCTTCCGCTCACCGCCGTTGCATCACAGCTATTTGTTGGGCTAACTGTTTCCTTCTTCCTTCTTAGTGGAAGTTGTGTGTAGTGGGATTTACCCTATTGCTGTGGCACATACCCGTTTATGATGATGATAGTCCTCTGATAGACCGCACAGTGGCACATACCCCTTTGATGACGATAGTTTCCTTCTTCATTTTTAGTAGACCAGTGGTGAGTAGTGGGATTTACACAATTTCTGTGGCGCGTACCCGTTTATGATGATGATAGTTTTTTTGGTACGGGGTGTACAAGGAACGATTTGCTAAACAGCTTCGATGTTACAAAAAAAAAAAGAAAGAACAGTCGGAAGAGTTGAGAAATTACATAAATTTATGAATATCATGATCATTTCGCACGCGATTCGCGGCAACCCTTCATGTTTATGCGTATGAATTGGCCCGTATTTTGTCTACGCGGACCGAGACTTGTTGCCCTCATTTTATGTTATTATGAGAGTAAGACACAAGTGCTCATTCGTATATAGAAAGCTGCGCTGGATAAGTGACCTAGATAAGACACTGACAAACATGGCATCGCCTTCTGCAGCGGTAGGTCACGCATTGCGTGGCTTTTGAGTTGAACAGATTATGCGAGGGCATACCGCGCTATTGAAAGACGCGAAGACCCGAAAGACGCGGCCTCGATCACGGCCGTGGCGGCCTCATTTCGATGGAGGCAAAATGCTACAGGCCCGTGTACTGTGCTATCTCAGAGCACGGTAAAGAACCCCAGATGGTACAAATTACCCGGAGCTGTTCACTGCAGCATCCCTCCTAGCCTGAGCCGCTTTTGTGGTTTAAACCTCATAAGCCAACCACCCAGAAGTTTCTCTTCTCCTGGGCGAGGGTTAATCTGAAGATGAGAAAGCGGCCTGACGAGGGCGTAACAAAAATGACGGAGGGACATAGTAAACACAGTTCCTGGCGTTTTAATTCTGTGCCAGTAAAAATAAATATATAAAGACGTATCCGCTAGCACCTGCAAAACACTACGCGTCTCAACGCAAGTACATGTGCCCACGTGATGCGTACTCGCGAGTTAAATACTCTCATAAAGGCACGTGACGTCGCATTATGTGCGTTTAGAGACTATCAGGGCACCAATCATAGGTAAATATACGAAACTTAGCTATTGGCATGCTTCTTTTTAAACGAGCGCTGTTTAGGGCGACATGTATGACTAGAACCACTCTACCGGATGCAATTTACATTTTTCAGCCGAAAAAAAAAACAGAAAAGCATTGGCTTCTTGGCTGTGTTATGAGAAAGGAAGGCTGACTAACACAAAGGGTTGTAGCCCGGATGCTGCGTTTCACAATCTCGCTGCGAGTATAGCATGTACAGGTTTCTGAAAATTTTGGAAGGCTCATTTCCATTTAATTTTTCTTACCTATTCACGAAGCGCGAGAACATTTTGTCAGCGTCGTGCGAACTTTTTTTTTAAATAATGGAACAAAATTTAATCCTTCGCGACGGGACGTGTTCTCGCGGTAATGTTTTGCAGATCCGGTAATCGCCAGGGGAAATTTCAAGACCAGCTGCTTGCGAGCGCGCAGACTATAATAAGCTGAGTGATACAGAAGACGACCTTTAAAGCTCCTTCCTCTAACGGTTTCTGTAGCGATCATTTTTTTTATTATATACTTTCCGTAGCGGATCACACCAGAAACAGGATACTCTTTCTTTCTTTCTTTCTTTCTTTCTTTCTTTCTTTCTTTCTTTCTTTCTTTCTTTCTTTCTTTCTTTCTTTCTTTCTTTCTTTCTTTCTTTCTTTCTTTCTTTCTTTCTTTCTTTCTTTCTTTCTTTCTTTCTTTCTTTCTTTCTTTCTTTCTTTCTTTCTTTCTTTCTTTCTTTTTGTGTATCGTGCAATTTCCGCATTCCAAAAAATTAGAAAAGCGCGCTTCTGAAGCCTTTTAAGACTACATTCACTGCAGCTATAGCGAACCCTGAGAAATGGTAACGCGCGCTGAGGCGCTCGCGAGTTAATACAAATCAGAATGACTAGGTATGTTTTAAGACAGACGTTAGCTTGCGAAGCCATACAGTTAAAGAACAGAAGAGAAAGTCGTGCCCGGTTAAAACAAAAATAAAAGCAAGGAAGTCGGAACCAGTTGTTCCTTATAAGCGAGCGTTTATAAATAATATATAACACCTGTAAAACTCACTCCCACGGCTCTGAGGTTGACGTGATATGTTCACGACGTGTTGCGAGCGTCGATGTTGTTTTCGTCGCGATGCGTAATAGCTTGGTTACGGCACTAATGTAATGATGCGCCCCCATCGAGCTCCACGTGATTTGTTTTGTCGCCGGGCCACATTGTTGCTTACACCTCTCATCCTCCGCTGTTTTCTTTCTCTCTTCAGAGAGAGGCACGTCACCGTGATGCGCTCTCATTTCTTCCTCGTGGAGAGAAGAAAAAGTAAGATTCATTATCGCAGCCGATGTCAGCGCGCGCGCACGTTAACAGCGGGAGGAAAAGGCCGCCGGCTGCGCGCCTGTAATTTGTCGCCTGAGTGATCGGGCCGGAGCCCGGCTGATGACTTCGCGAGCGCTTTAAGCCGCGGTACGGCCCGCCGTGTCACTGTCCGGTTCCAAATATGTCTTCTTCCGCGGGGCCCCGGAGGCGCGTACGGTGTCTCCTGCGGAGGACGGAGAAGGGCCTGCTGCAGTTGCAGATCGAAGGTCTTCCGAAAGGCTCCCGGAATAGCCCGGTCGATGACGGCCTGCCTATACGCTCGCGAAAGCTAATTAGCTGGAGCGCCGCGATCAGTAGCAACAGGTGCAGGCTCCGGCCCCCTTCTCTGCTGCGCCAAACTTAGGCCACCCGCCGCGAGCTGGCCGTCTTCTTGGGCGGAAACTTGCAGCCCCATCGGCGATCGATCCGCCCAAAAAACATACCATCCCGGCCAACTTGTGCCACTGTGGCTGTTGTCGCGATTTCCGCTGTCGAGCCCCGAGCTGGGCCCGCGGGGAGCCTTCGACGCCAGGTCCCGGGGTCACGATTATCGGATTTCGCCCGCCTACCTGAAGGTCTGTGCAAACAACGGCCGCGGCCTGGGAGTCGAAGAAACGCGCGTAATGAGGTGGCCGGGTGTCCTTGATGGCACCGCGTGCTCCCGAGCGATGAACGCACTATACCCCACCCTGTGGCTTCCGCTGTTAATAAACTTGGCGATGTTGTCCGACCAGTGCTGTCTATGTATTGCTGATGCTCTTGGAGATAGACATTGGTCAAGCGCAGACGGAAAGGCCAACCCGAAGCAAAGTGTGGCTCATTCTTTTCGCGAAAACTCAGTGCAGTAGTACTGCCGACTTTCAAAGGACCGTCACCGCACATAGTTTGCCGAGAAATGCGTGATTGCCTTCGGGTAGGTAATCTGGCTCAGACGGTGTGAGTTGAACATGTTCGACTCACTCCGTCTGTAATGAGTGCTTTAGACATAGTAAATATACTATATTTAAGGGACTGGCACAAATTAATATCGCAGCTTCACCACGCACGGTTTGTATGCATGCAGTATTCAGAATTTGCTACGCATACAGTTGTCTGCACAGCGAGGTGTCATTGAATGTGGACACATTAAAAAGGTGACGTATTATCTCTAGTCTTTAAAGACGCTACACTAGTACATCTGCTTGTATGACTGTGTAAAGATTACACTTGTACATTGTTGTTCTCTGAGATTTATTCAGCCGTCGACAGGAATGCATGACAGCGAAGGAGTTGCATCTTTTAGCATTGTCGCACTGTCATGGATGCATTACGGGCGCCTATGCACATCCAGAACTGAACTCGATTATATA